>NC_068439.1:0-300000 GCF_023373465.1 Oncorhynchus keta | reverse complement strand
TAAACTGATGGCATGCCAGGGAGAGAGTGAGACAGATAGTAAACTGATGGCATGCCAGGGAGAGAGTGAGACAGATAGTAAACTGATGGCATGTCAGGGAGAGAGTGAGACAGATAGTAAACTGATGGCATGCCAGGGAGAGAGTGAGACAGATAGTAAACTGATGGCATGCCAGGGAGAGAGTGAGACAGATAGTAAACTGATGGCATGCCAGGGAGAGAGTGAGACAGATACAGATAGTAAACTGATGGCATGTCAGGGAGAGAGTGAGACAGATAGTAAACTGATGGCATGCCAGGGAGAGAGTGAGACAGATAGTAAACTGATGGCATGTCAGGGAGAGAGTGAGACAGATAGTAAACTGATGGCATGTCAGGGAGAGAGTGAGACAGATAGTAAACTGATGGCATGTCAGGGAGAGAGTGAGACAGATAGTAAACTGATGGCATGCCAGGGAGAGAGTGAGACAGATAGTAAACTGATGGCATGCCAGGGAGAGAGTGAGACAGATACAGATAGTAAACTGATGGCATGCCAGGGAGAGAGTGAGACAGATAGTAAACTGATGGCATGTCAGGGAGAGAGTGAGACAGATAGTAAACTGATGGCATGCCAGGGAGAGAGTGAGACAGATAGTAAACTGATGGCATGCCAGGGAGAGAGTGAGACAGATACAGATAGTAAACTGATGGCATGTCAGGGAGAGAGTGAGACAGATACAGATAGTAAACTGATGGCATGTCAGGGAGAGAGTGAGACAGATAGTAAACTGATGGCATGCCGGGGAGAGAGTGAGACAGATAGTAAACTGATGGCATGCCAGGGAGAGAGTGAGACAGATAGTAAACTGATGGCATGCCAGGGAGAGAGTGAGACAGATAGTAAACTGATGGCATGCCAGGGAGAGAGTGAGACAGATAGTAAACTGATGGCATGCCAGGAAGAGTGAGACAGATAGTAAACTGATGGCATGTCAGGGAGAGAGTGAGACAGATAGTAAACTGATGGCATGCCAGGGAGAGAGTGAGACAGATACAGATAGTAAACTGATGGCATGTCAGGGAGAGAGTGAGACAGATACAGATAGTAACCTGATGGCATGTCAGGGAGAGAGTGAGACAGATAGTAAACTGATGGCATGCCAGGGAGAGAGTGAGACAGATAGTAAACTGATGGCATGCCAGGGAGAGAGTGAGACAGATAGTAAACTGATGGCATGTCAGGGAGAGAGTGAGACAGATAGTAAACTGATGGCATGCCAGGGAGAGAGTGAGACAGATAGTAAACTGATGGCATGTCAGGGAGAGAGTGAGACAGATAGTAAACTGATGGCATGTCAGGGAGAGAGTGAGACAGATAGTAAACTGATGGCATGCCAGGGAGAGAGTGAGACAGATAGTAAACTGATGGCATGTCAGGGAGAGAGTGAGACAGATAGTAAACTGATGGCATGTCAGGGAGAGAGTGAGACAGATAGTAAACTGATGGCATGTCAGGGAGAGAGTGAGACAGATAGTAAACTGATGGCATGTCAGGGAGAGAGTGAGACAGATAGTAAACTGATGGCATGTCAGGGAGAGAGTGAGACAGATAGTAAACTGATGGCATGTCAGGGAGAGAGTGAGACAGATAGTAAACTGATGGCATGTCAGGGAGAGAGTGAGACAGATAGTAAACTGATGGCATGTCAGGGAGAGAGTGAGACAGATAGTAAACTGATGGCATGCCAGGGAGAGAGTGAGACAGATAGTAAACTGATGGCATGCCAGGGAGAGAGTGAGACAGATAGTAAACTGATGGCATGCCAGGGAGAGAGTGAGACAGATAGTAAACTGATGGCATGCCAGGGAGAGAGTGAGACAGATAGTAAACTGATGGCATGCCAGGGAGAGAGTGAGACAGATACAGATAGTAAACTGATGGCATGCCAGGGAGAGAGTGAGACAGATAGTAAACTGATGGCATGTCAGGGAGAGAGTGAGACAGATAGTAAACTGATGGCATGTCAGGGAGAGAGTGAGACAGATAGTAAACTGATGGCATGCCAGGGAGAGAGTGAGACAGATACAGATAGTAAACTGATGGCATGTCAGGGAGAGAGTGAGACAGATAGTAAACTGATGGCATGTCAGGGAGAGAGTGAGACAGATAGTAAACTGATGGCATGCCAGGGAGAGAGTGAGACAGATAGTAAACTGATGGCATGCCAGGGAGAGAGTGAGACAGATAGTAAACTGATGGCATGCCAGGGAGAGAGTGAGACAGATAGTAAACTGATGGCATGCCAGGGAGAGAGTGAGACAGATAGTAAACTGATGGCATGCCAGGGAGAGAGTGAGACAGATAGTAAACTGATGGCATGCCAGGGAGAGAGTGAGACAGATAGTAAACTGATGGCATGCCAGGGAGAGAGTGAGACAGATAGTAAACTGATGGCATGCCAGGTAGAGAGTGAGACAGATAGTAAACTGACGGCATGTCAGGGAAGGGAGAGAGAGTGAGACAGATAGTAAACTGATGGCATGTCAGGGAGAGAGTGAGACAGATAGTAAACTGATGGCATGCCAGGGAGAGGGTGAGACAGATAGTAAACTGATGGCATGCCAGGGAGAGAGTGAGACAGATAGTAAACTGATGGCATGTCAGGGAGAGAGTGAGACAGATAGTAAACTGATGGCATGCCAGGGAGAGAGTGAGACAGATAGTAAACTGATGGCATGTCAGGGAGAGAGTGAGACAGATAGTAAACTGATGGCATGTCAGGGAGAGAGTGAGACAGATAGTAAACTGATGGCATGTCAGGGAGAGAGTGAGACAGATAGTAAACTGATGGCATGCCAGGGAGAGAGTGAGACAGATAGTAAACTGACGGCATGCCAGGGAAGGGAGAGAGGGTGAGACAGATAGTAAACTGACGGCATGCCAGGGAAGGGAGAGAGGGTGAGACAGATAGTAAACTGATGGCATGCCAGGGCAGGGAGAGAGAGTGAGACAGATAGTAAACTGATGGCATGTCAGGGAAGGGAGAGAGAGTGAGACAGATAGTAAACTGATGGCATGTCAGGGAAGGGAGAGAGGGTGAGACAGATAGTAAACTGATGGCATGCCAGGGAAGGGAGAGAGGGTGAGACAGATAGTAAACTGATGGCATGCCAGGGCAGGGAGAGAGGGTGAGACAGATAGTAAACTGATGGCATGCCAGGGCAGGGAGAGAGGGTGAGACAGATAGTAAACTGATGGCATGCCAGGGAAGGGAGAGAGGGTGAGACAGATAGTAAACTGATGGCATGCCAGGGAGAGAGTGAGACAGATAGTAAACTGATGGCATGCCAGGGAGAGAGTGAGACAGATAGTAAACTGATGGCATGCCAGGGAGAGAGTGAGACAGATAGTAAACTGATGGCATGCCAGGGAAGGGAGAGAGGGTGAGACAGATAGTAAACTGATGGCATGCCAGGGAAGGGAGAGAGGGTGAGACAGATAGTAAACTGATGGCATGCCAGGGCAGGGAGAGAGGGTGAGACAGATAGTAAACTGATGGCATGCCAGGGAGAGAGTGAGACAGATAGTAAACTGACGGCATGCCAGGGAAGGGAGAGAGGGTGAGACAGATAGTAAACTGACGGCATGCCAGGGAAGGGAGAGAGGGTGAGACAGATAGTAAACTGATGGCATGCCAGGGAGAGAGGGTGAGACAGATAGTAAACTGATGGCATGTCAGGGAAGGGAGAGAGGGTGAGACACACTCAGTCAGATGCTGGGTGTCTTGGGGATGATCCATACTTCAGCAACACTGCCTGACTTGTGAGCAGTCCTTAAATTGGCACCCTCTGGGCCCTGGTGAAAAGTAGTGCACTATACAGGGAATAGGGTCCATCACAGTAGTGCACTATATAGAGAACAGGGTGCCATTTGGGCTGTAGCCTCAGTGTTTTAGTGTTTAACTCTGCTGATAAAAGCTAAATCCCACTCTATCCATGTTGAATTCAGAAACACTTTTATTGTGATCCTAACGTACTAAACAGCAGGTACAACCAACAGCTCAAACGGTGCCACAAAGCCCTTACATGGCGAGAAGGATATTGTAACAAAGTCTTTATTTGTGCCCAAAATACACAGTAAGTAAGCCCTAAATCAGCTGCATTCCTTGGATAGAATTATCTGGACTATGACACCATGTTGATTAGTTTGGTGGATAACAACATGGACTATGACACCATGTTGATTAGTTGGTGGATAACAACATGGTGGTGATTGTCTGTTAGTTCCCCAGTACATGGTGGTGATTGTCTGTTAGTTCCCCAGTACAGTACATGGTGGTGATTGTCTGTTAGTTCCCCAGTACATGGTGGTGATTGTCTGTTAGTTCCCCAGTACAGTACATGGTGGTGATTGTCTGTTAGTTCCCCAGTACAGTACATGGTGGTGATTGTCTGTTAGTTCCCCAGTACAGTACATGGTGGTGATTGTCTGTTAGTTCCCCAGTACAGTACATGGTGGTGATTGTCTGTTAGTTCCCCAGTACAGTACATGGTGGTGATTGTCTGTTAGTTCCCCAGTACAGTACATGGTGGTGATTGTCTGTTAGTTCCCCAGTACAGTACATGGTGGTGATTGTCTGTTAGTTCCCCAGTACAGTACATGGTGGTGATTGTCTGTTAGTTCCCCAGTACATGGTGGTGATTGTCTGTTAGTTCCCCAGTACAGTACATGGTGGTGATTGTCTGTTAGTTCCCCAGTACAGTACATGGTGGTGATTGTCTGTTAGTTCCCCAGTACAGTACATGGTGGTGATTGTCTGTTAGTTCCCCAGTACAGTACATGGTGGTGATTGTCTGTTAGTTCCCCAGTACATGGTGGTGATTGTCTGTTAGTTCCCCAGTACAGTACATGGTGGTGATTGTCTGTTAGTTCCCCAGTACAGTACATGGTGGTCATTGTCTGTTAGTTCCCCAGTACAGTACATGGTGGTGATTGTCTGTTAGTTCCCCAGTACATGGTGGTGATTGTCTGTTAGTTCCCCAGTACAGTACATGGTGGTGATTGTCTGTTAGTTCCCCAGTACATGGTGGTGATTGTCTGTTAGTTCCCCAGTACATGGTGGTGATTGTCTGTTAGTTCCCCAGTACATGGTGGTGATTGTCTGTTAGTTCCCCAGTACAGTACATGGTGGTGATTGTCTGTTAGTTCCCCAGTACATGGTGGTGATTGTCTGTTAGTTCCCCAGTACATGGTGGTGATTGTCTGTTAGTTCCCCAGTACATGGTGGTGATTGTCTGTTAGTTCCCCAGTACATGGTGGTGATTGTCTGTTAGTTCCCCAGTACATGGTGGTGATTGTCTGTTAGTTCCCCAGTACATGGTGGTGATTGTCTGTTAGTTCCCCAGTACATGGTGGTGATTGTCTGTTAGTTCCCCAGTACATGGTGGTGATTGTCTGTTAGTTCCCCAGTACATGGTGGTGATTGTCTGTTAGTTCCCCAGTACATGGTGGTGATTGTCTGTTAGTTCCCCAGTACATGGTGGTGATTGTCTGTTAGTTCCCCAGTACAGTACATGGTGGTGATTGTCTGTTAGTTCCCCAGTACAGTACATGGTGGTGATTGTCTGTTAGTTCCCCAGTACATGGTGGTGATTGTCTGTTAGTTCCCCAGTACAGTACATGGTGGTGATTGTCTGTTAGTTCCCCAGTACATGGTGGTGATTGTCTGTTAGTTCCCCAGTACATGGTGGTGATTGTCTGTTAGTTCCCCAGTACATGGTGGTGATTGTCTGTTAGTTCCCCAGTACATGGTGGTGATTGTCTGTTAGTTCCCCAGTACATGGTGGTGATTGTCTGTTAGTTCCCCAGTACAGTACATGGTGGTGATTGTCTGTTAGTTCCCCAGTACATGGTGGTGATTGTCTGTTAGTTCCCCAGTACAGTACATGGTGGTGATGTTGATACATGAGAGAGTTTGTGGTTGTTATTATAATCTGGTCTCATTACTTTGTGTCTTAAATGGCACGCTATTCCCATCAAAGTAGTGCACTGTGTAGGGAATAGGGTCCATCAAAGTAGTGCACTGTGTAGGGAATAGGGTCCATCAAAGTAGTGCACTGTGTCGGGAATAGGGTCCATCAAAGTAGTGCACTGTGTAGGGAATAGGGTCCATCAAAGTAGTGCACTGTGTAGGGAATAGGGTCCATCAAAGTAGTGCACTGTGTAGGGAATAGGGTCCATCAAAGTAGGTCACTGTGTAGGGAATAGGGTCCATCAAAGTAGTGCACTGTGTAGGGAATAGGGTCCATCAAAGTAGTGCACTGTGTAGGGAATAGGGTCCATCAAAGTAGTGCACTGTGTAGGGAATAGGGTCCATCAAAGTAGGTCACTGTGTCGGGAATAGGGTCCATCAAAGTAGTGCACTGTGTAGGGAATAGGGTCCATCAAAGTAGGTCACTGTGTCGGGAATAGGGTCCATCAAAGTAGTGCACTGTGTAGGGAATAGGGTCCATCAAAGTAGGTCACTGTGTCGGGAATAGGGTCCATCAAAGTAGTGCACTGTGTCGGGAATAGGGTCCATCAAAGTAGTGCACTGTGTAGGGAATAGGGTCCATCAAAGTAGGTCACTGTGTAGGGAATAGGGTCCATCAAAGTAGTGCACTGTGTAGGGAATAGGGTCCATCAAAGTAGTGCACTGTGTAGGGAATAGGGTCCATCAAAGTAGGTCACTGTGTCGGGAATAGGGTCCATCAAAGTAGTGCAGTGTGTCGGGAATAGGGTCCATCAAAGTAGTGCACTGTGTAGGGAATAGGGTCCATCAAAGTAGGTCACTGTGTAGGGAATAGGGTCCATCAAAGTAGTGCACTGTGTAGGGAATAGGGTCCATCAAAGTAGGTCACTGTGTCGGGAATAGGGTCCATCAAAGTAGTGCACTGTGTAGGGAATAGGGTCCATCAAAGTAGGTCACTGTGTAGGGAATAGGGTCCATCAAAGTAGGTCACTGTGTCGGGAATAGGGTCCATCAAAGTAGTGCACTGTGTAGGGAATAGGGTCCATCAAAGTAGGTCACTGTGTCGGGAATAGGGTCCATCAAAGTAGTGCACTGTGTCGGGAATAGGGTCCATCAAAGTAGTGCACTGTGTAGGGAATAGGGTCCATCAAAGTAGGTCACTGTGTAGGGAATAGGGTCCATCAAAGTAGTGCACTGTGTAGGGAATAGGGTCCATCAAAGTAGTGCACTGTGTAGGGAATAGGGTCCATCAAAGTAGGTCACTGTGTCGGGAATAGGGTCCATCAAAGTAGTGCAGTGTGTCGGGAATAGGGTCCATCAAAGTAGTGCACTGTGTAGGGAATAGGGTCCATCAAAGTAGGTCACTGTGTAGGGAATAGGGTCCATCAAAGTAGTGCACTGTGTAGGGAATAGGGTCCATCAAAGTAGGTCACTGTGTCGGGAATAGGGTCCATCAAAGTAGTGCACTGTGTAGGGAATAGGGTCCATCAAAGTAGGTCACTGTGTAGGGAATAGGGTCCATCAAAGTAGTGCACTGTGTAGGGAATAGGGTCCATCAAAGTAGGTCACTGTGTAGGGAATAGGGTCCATCAAAGTAGGGCACTGTGTCGGGAATAGGGTCCATCAAAGTAGGTCACTGTGTAGGGAATAGGGTCCATCAAAGTAGGTCACTGTGTAGGGAATAGGGTCCATCAAAGTAGTGCACTGTGTCGGGAATAGGGTCCATCAAAGTAGTGCACTGTGTAGGGAATAGGGTCCATCAAAGTAGGTCACTGTGTAGGGAATAGGGTCCATCAAAGTAGGTCACTGTGTAGGGAATAGGGTCCATCAAAGTAGTGCACTGTGTCGGGAATAGGGTCCATCAAAGTAGTGCACTGTGTAGGGAATAGGGTCCATCAAAGTAGGTCACTGTGTCGGGAATAGGGTCCATCAAAGTAGTGCAGTGTGTAGGGAATAGGGTCCATCAAAGTAGTGCACTGTGTAGGGAATAGGGTCCATCAAAGTAGTGCACTGTGTAGGGAATAGGGTCCATCAAAGTAGGTCACTGTGTAGGGAATAGGGTCCATCAAAGTAGGTCACTGTGTAGGGAATAGGGTCCATCAAAGTAGGTCACTGTGTAGGGAATAGGGTCCATCAAAGTAGGTCACTGTGTAGGGAATAGGGTCCATCAAAGTAGGTCACTGTGTAGGGAATAGGGTCCATCAAAGTAGGTCACTGTGTAGGGAATAGGGTCCATCAAAGTAGTGCACTGTGTAGGGAATAGGGTCCATCAAAGTAGGTCACTGTGTAGGGAATAGGGTCCATCAAAGTAGGTCACTGTGTAGGGAATAGGGTCCATCAAAGTAGGTCACTGTGTAGGGAATAGGGTCCATCAAAGTAGTGCACTGTGTAGGGAATAGGGTCCATCAAAGTAGTGCACTGTGTAGGGAATAGGGTCCATCAAAGTAGGTCACTGTGTAGGGAATAGGGTCCATCAAAGTAGGTCACTGTGTAGGGAATAGGGTCCATCAAAGTAGGTCACTGTGTAGGGAATAGGGTCCATCAAAGTAGTGCACTGTGTAGGGAATAGGGTCCATCAAAGTAGGTCACTGTGTAGGGAATAGGGTCCATCAAAGTAGTGCACTGTGTCGGGAATAGGGTCCATCAAAGTAGTGCTCTCTGTAGGAATAGGGTCCATCAAAGTAGTGCACTGTGTAGGGAATAGGGTCCATCAAAGTAGTGCACTGTGTAGGGAATAGGGTCCATCAAAGTAGTGCACTGTGTAGGGAATAGGGTCGATCAAAGTAGGTCACTGTGTCGGGAATAGGGTCCATCAAAGTAGTGCACTGTGTAGGGAATAGGGTCCATCAAAGTAGGTCACTGTGTCGGGAATAGGGTCCATCAAAGTAGTGCACTGTGTCGGGAATAGGGTCCATCAAAGTAGTGCACTGTGTCGGGAATAGGGTCCATCAAAGTAGTGCACTGTGTAGGGAATAGGGTCCATCAAAGTAGGTCACTGTGTAGGGAATAGGGTCCATCAAAGTAGTGCACTGTGTAGGGAATAGGGTCCATCAAAGTAGGTCACTGTGTCGGGAATAGGGTCCATCAAAGTAGTGCACTGTGTAGGGAATAGGGTCCATCAAAGTAGGTCACTGTGTCGGGAATAGGGTCCATCAAAGTAGTGCACTGTGTCGGGAATAGGGTCCATCAAAGTAGTGCACTGTGTCGGGAATAGGGTCCATCAAAGTAGTGCACTGTGTAGGGAATAGGGTCCATCAATGTAGGTCACTGTGTAGGGAATAGGGTCCATCAAAGTAGTGCACTGTGTAGGGAATAGGGTCCATCAAAGTAGTGCACTGTGTAGGGAATAGGGTCCATCAAAGTAGGTCACTGTGTCGGGAATAGGGTCCATCAAAGTAGTGCAGTGTGTCGGGAATAGGGTCCATCAAAGTAGTGCACTGTGTCGGGAATAGGGTCCATCAAAGTAGTGCACTGTGTAGGGAATAGGGTCCATCAAAGTAGGTCACTGTGTCGGGAATAGGGTCCATCAAAGTAGTGCAGTGTGTAGGGAATAGGGTCCATCAAAGTAGTGCACTGTGTAGGGAATAGGGTCCATCAAAGTAGTGCACTGTGTAGGGAATAGGGTCCATCAAAGTAGGTCACTGTGTAGGGAATAGGGTCCATCAAAGTAGGTCACTGTGTAGGGAATAGGGTCCATCAAAGTAGGTCACTGTGTAGGGAATAGGGTCCATCAAAGTAGGTCACTGTGTAGGGAATAGGGTCCATCAAAGTAGTGCACTGTGTAGAGAATAGGGTCCATCAAAGTAGGTCACTGTGTAGGGAATAGGGTCCATCAAAGTAGGTCACTGTGTCGGGAATAGGGTCCATCAAAGTAGTGCAGTGTGTAGGGAATAGGGTCCATCAAAGTAGTGCACTGTGTAGGGAATAGGGTCCATCAAAGTAGTGCACTGTGTAGGGAATAGGGTCCATCAAAGTAGGTCACTGTGTAGGGAATAGGGTCCATCAAAGTAGGTCACTGTGTAGGGAATAGGGTCCATCAAAGTAGGTCACTGTGTAGGGAATAGGGTCCATCAAAGTAGTGCACTGTGTAGGGAATAGGGTCCATCAAAGTAGGTCACTGTGTAGGGAATAGGGTCCATCAAAGTAGTGCACTGTGTCGGGAATAGGGTCCATCAAAGTAGTGCTCTGTGTAGGGAATAGGGTCCATCAAAGTAGTGCACTGTGTAGGGAATAGGGTCCATCAAAGTAGTGCACTGTGTAGGGAATAGGGTCCATCAAAGTAGTGCACTGTGTAGGGAATAGGGTCGATCAAAGTAGGTCACTGTGTCGGGAATAGGGTCCATCAAAGTAGTGCACTGTGTAGGGAATAGGGTCCATCAAAGTAGGTCACTGTGTCGGGAATAGGGTCCATCAAAGTAGTGCACTGTGTAGGGAATAGGGTCCATCAAAGTAGGTCACTGTGTCGGGAATAGGGTCCATCAAAGTAGTGCACTGTGTCGGGAATAGGGTCCATCAAAGTAGTGCACTGTGTAGGGAATAGGGTCCATCAAAGTAGGTCACTGTGTAGGGAATAGGGTCCATCAAAGTAGTGCACTGTGTAGGGAATAGGGTCCATCAAAGTAGTGCACTGTGTAGGGAATAGGGTCCATCAAAGTAGGTCACTGTGTCGGGAATAGGGTCCATCAAAGTAGTGCAGTGTGTCGGGAATAGGGTCCATCAAAGTAGTGCACTGTGTAGGGAATAGGGTCCATCAAAGTAGGTCACTGTGTAGGGAATAGGGTCCATCAAAGTAGTGCACTGTGTAGGGAATAGGGTCCATCAAAGTAGGTCACTGTGTCGGGAATAGGGTCCATCAAAGTAGTGCACTGTGTAGGGAATAGGGTCCATCAAAGTAGGTCACTGTGTAGGGAATAGGGTCCATCAAAGTAGGTCACTGTGTCGGGAATAGGGTCCATCAAAGTAGTGCACTGTGTAGGGAATAGGGTCCATCAAAGTAGGTCACTGTGTCGGGAATAGGGTCCATCAAAGTAGTGCACTGTGTCGGGAATAGGGTCCATCAAAGTAGTGCACTGTGTAGGGAATAGGGTCCATCAATGTAGGTCACTGTGTAGGGAATAGGGTCCATCAAAGTAGTGCACTGTGTAGGGAATAGGGTCCATCAAAGTAGTGCACTGTGTAGGGAATAGGGTCCATCAAAGTAGGTCACTGTGTCGGGAATAGGGTCCATCAAAGTAGTGCAGTGTGTCGGGAATAGGGTCCATCAAAGTAGTGCACTGTGTAGGGAATAGGGTCCATCAAAGTAGGTCACTGTGTAGGGAATAGGGTCCATCAAAGTAGTGCACTGTGTAGGGAATAGGGTCCATCAAAGTAGGTCACTGTGTAGGGAATAGGGTCCATCAAAGTAGGGCACTGTGTCGGGAATAGGGTCCATCAAAGTAGGTCACTGTGTAGGGAATAGGGTCCATCAAAGTAGGTCACTGTGTAGGGAATAGGGTCCATCAAAGTAGTGCACTGTGTCGGGAATAGGGTCCATCAAAGTAGTGCACTGTGTAGGGAATAGGGTCCATCAAAGTAGGTCACTGTGTAGGGAATAGGGTCCATCAAAGTAGGTCACTGTGTAGGGAATAGGGTCCATCAAAGTAGAGCACTGTGTCGGGAATAGGGTCCATCAAAGTAGTGCACTGTGTAGGGAATAGGGTCCATCAAAGTAGGTCACTGTGTCGGGAATAGGGTCCATCAAAGTAGTGCAGTGTGTAGGGAATAGGGTCCATCAAAGTAGTGCACTGTGTAGGGAATAGGGTCCATCAAAGTAGTGCACTGTGTAGGGAATAGGGTCCATCAAAGTAGGTCACTGTGTAGGGAATAGGGTCCATCAAAGTAGGTCACTGTGTAGGGAATAGGGTCCATCAAAGTAGGTCACTGTGTAGGGAATAGGGTCCATCAAAGTAGGTCACTGTGTAGGGAATAGGGTCCATCAAAGTAGTGCACTGTGTAGGGAATAGGGTCCATCAAAGTAGGTCACTGTGTAGGGAATAGGGTCCATCAAAGTAGGTCACTGTGTCGGGAATAGGGTCCATCAAAGTAGTGCAGTGTGTAGGGAATAGGGTCCATCAAAGTAGTGCACTGTGTAGGGAATAGGGTCCATCAAAGTAGTGCACTGTGTAGGAATAGGGTCCATCAAAGTAGGTCACTGTGTAGGGAATAGGGTCCATCAAAGTAGGTCACTGTGTAGGGAATAGGGTCCATCAAAGTAGGTCACTGTGTAGGGAATAGGGTCCATCAAAGTAGTGCACTGTGTAGGGAATAGGGTCCATCAAAGTAGGTCACTGTGTAGGGAATAGGGTCCATCAAAGTAGTGCACTGTGTCGGGAATAGGGTCCATCAAAGTAGTGCACTGTGTAGGGAATAGGGTCCATCAAAGTAGGTCACTGTGTCGGGAATAGGGTCCATCAAAGTAGTGCACTGTGTAGGGAATAGGGTCCATCAAAGTAGGTCACTGTGTAGGGAATAGGGTCCATCAAAGTAGGTCACTGTGTAGGGAATAGGGTCCATCAAAGTAGTGCACTGTGTAGGGAATAGGGTCCATCAAAGTAGGTCACTGTGTCGGGAATAGGGTCCATCAAAGTAGTGCACTGTGTAGGGAATAGGGTCCATCAAAGTAGGTCACTGTGTCGGGAATAGGGTCCATCAAAGTAGTGCACTGTGTAGGGAATAGGGTCCATCAAAGTAGGTCACTGTGTCGGGAATAGGGTCCATCAAAGTAGTGCACTGTGTAGGGAATAGGGTCCATCAAAGTAGGTCACTGTGTAGGGAATAGGGTCCATCAAAGTAGTGCACTGTGTAGGGAATAGGGTCCATCAAAGTAGGTCACTGTGTAGGGAATAGGGTCCATCAAAGTAGGGCACTGTGTCGGGAATAGGGTCCATCAAAGTAGGTCACTGTGTAGGGAATAGGGTCCATCAAAGTAGGTCACTGTGTAGGGAATAGGGTCCATCAAAGTAGTGCACTGTGTCGGGATAGGGTCCATCAAAGTAGTGCACTGTGTAGGGAATAGGGTCCATCAAAGTAGGTCACTGTGTAGGGAATAGGGTCCATCAAAGTAGGTCACTGTGTAGGGAATAGGGTCCATCAAAGTAGTGCACTGTGTCGGGAATAGGGTCCATCAAAGTAGTGCACTGTGTAGGGAATAGGGTCCATCAAAGTAGGTCACTGTGTCGGGAATAGGGTCCATCAAAGTAGTGCAGTGTGTAGGGAATAGGGTCCATCAAAGTAGTGCACTGTGTAGGGAATAGGGTCCATCAAAGTAGTGCACTGTGTAGGGAATAGGGTCCATCAAAGTAGGTCACTGTGTAGGGAATAGGGTCCATCAAAGTAGGTCACTGTGTAGGGAATAGGGTCCATCAAAGTAGGTCACTGTGTAGGGAATAGGGTCCATCAAAGTAGGTCACTGTGTAGGGAATAGGGTCCATCAAAGTAGTGCACTGTGTAGGGAATAGGGTCCATCAAAGTAGGTCACTGTGTAGGGAATAGGGTCCATCAAAGTAGTGCACTGTGTAGGGAATAGGGTCCATCAAAGTAGTGCACTGTGTAGGGAATAGGGTCCATCAAAGTAGTGCACTGTGTAGGGAATAGGGTCCATCAAAGTAGTGCACTGTGTAGGGAATAGGGTCCATCAAAGTAGTGCACTGTGTAGGGAATAGGGTCCATCAAAGTAGGGCACTGTGTAGGGAATAGGGTCCATCAAAGTAGTGCACTGTGTAGGGAATAGGGTCCATCAAAGTAGTGCACTGTGTAGGGAATAGGGTCCATCAAAGTAGTGCACTGTGTAGGGAATAGGGTCCATCAAAGTAGTGCACTGTGTAGGGAATAGGGTCCATCAAAGTAGGTCACTGTGTAGGGAATAGGGTCCATCAAAGTAGTGCACTGTGTAGGGAATAGGGTCCATCAAAGTAGTGCACTGTGTAGGGAATAGGGTCCATCAAAGTAGGTCACTGTGTAGGGAATAGGGTCCATCAAAGTAGTGCACTGTGTAGGGAATAGGGTCCATCAAAGTAGGTCACTGTGTAGGGAATAGGGTCCATCAAAGTAGTGCACTGTGTAGGGAATAGGGTCCATCAAAGTAGTGCACTGTGTAGGGAATAGGGTCCATCAAAGTAGTGCACTGTGTAGGGAATAGGGTCCATCAAAGTAGTGCACTGTGTAGGGAATAGGGTCCATCAAAGTAGGTCACTGTGTAGGGAATAGGGTCCATCAAAGTAGTGCACTGTGTAGGGAATAGGGTCCATCAAAGTAGTGCACTGTGTAGGGAATAGGGTCCATCAAAGTAGTGCACTGTGTAGGGAATAGGGTCCATCAAAGTAGTGCACTGTGTCGGGAATAGGGTCCATCAAAGTAGTGCACTGTGTAGGGAATAGGGTCCATCAAAGTAGTGCACTGTGTAGGGAATAGGGTCCATCAAAGTAGTGCACTGTGTAGGGAATAGGGTCCATCAAAGTAGTGCACTGTGTAGGGAATAGGGTCCATCAAAGTAGTGCACTGTGTAGGGAATAGGGTCCATCAAAGTAGTGCACTGTGTAGGGAATAGGGTCCATCAAAGTAGTGCACTGTGTAGGGAAGAGGGTGACATTAGGGAGCAGGAAAACAGTCAGCATTGGTCACCAGGAATCAGGACTTTTCCGTTAACCTAATTTGGGACGTAGACTTTGTTTGTGTTCATGTTGTTGTTGTATCAAAATGAACCAGACAAACTAAGAAGTTCCTGAAGTCACAGTAGACAGAAGAAGGACAAGAGGATCATGGCCTCCTCAACCTCAAATAACTGTTTTCTTGTGAGGCGGCAATTTATACTGAGAAGTTGGTTATTATTATTATTATTATTATTATTAATCCAACAGATCAGAAGATTCCCTCACAGTCATGGGATTCCTTCAGGATGTTTTGGTGTGAGATTAAATCGTTATAGGATGTTGACCCACTGACACATTCATCCCCCGGCAACACACACACACACACACACACACACACAAGGTTTGTCGTCAGGGTTTGTAGATATTGTCTGGGTAAACGTTTTATAAATGAGTCATTTAAAAGTATAGTTGAAAGTGTCTCTGTCAACACTCTGTCAACACTTGGGCATACCCTGGCATCTAGTTTGTGTCAGTGGTGGTTATGTAGTAGCAGACCTGGAAATAACACTGTGCTCCACAGATTAGGCATACTAAATGCAAGTGGGAAAATAGTCATCTGAAAAAGGTAAAAGTAGGGTGTAACAGTAACAGTAGGGTGTAACAGTAGGGTGAAGCAGTAGCAGTAGGGTGTAACAGTAACAGTAGGGTGTAACAGTAACAGTAGATTAGAACAGTAGGGTGAAGCAGTAGCAGTAGGGTGTTACAGTAACAGTAGGGTGTAACAGTAGGGTGTAACAGTAGATTATAACAGTAGGGTATAACAGTGTGCTGTAACAGTAGGGTATAACAGTGTGCAGTAACAGTAGGGTGTAACAGTGTGCTGTAACAGTAGGGTATAACAGTAGGGTTTAACAGTGTGCTGTAACAGTAGGGTATAACAGTGTGCTGTAACAGTAGGGTATAACAGTAGGGTATAACAGTAGGGTATAACAGTGACAGTAGGGTATAACAGTAGGGTTTAACAGTGTGCTGTAACAGTAGGGTATAACAGTGTGCTGTAACAGTAGGGTATAACAGTGTGCTGTAACAGTAGGGTATAACAGTAACAGTAGGGTGTAACAGTAACAGTAGGGTGTAACAGTGACAGTAGGGTGTTACAGTGTGCTGTAACAGTAGGGTGTAACAGTAACAGTAGGGTGTTACAGTGACAGTAGGGTGTAACAGTAACAGTAGGGTATAACAGTGTGCTGTAACAGTAGGGTATAACAGTAGGGTATAACAGTGTGCTGTAACAGTAGGGTATAACAGTGTGCTGTAACAGTAGGGTATAACAGTGTGCTGTAACAGTAGGGTATAACAGTGTGCTGTAACAGTAGGGTATAACAGTAACAGTAGGGTGTAACAGTAACAGTAGGGTGTAACAGTGACAGTAGGGTGTAACAGTGACAGTAGGGTGTAACAGTGTGCTGTAACAGTAGGGTGTAACAGTGTGCTGTAACAGTAGGGTATAACAGTGTGCTGTAACAGTAGGGTGTAACAGTGTGCTGTAACAGTAGGGTATAACAGTGTGCTGTAACAGTAGGGTATAACAGTGTGCTGTAACAGTAGGGTATAACAGTAGATTATAACAGTGGGGTGTAACAGTGACAGTAGGGTGTAACAGTAGGGTATAACAGTGTGCTGTAACAGTAGGGTGTAACAGTGTGCTGTAACAGTAGGGTATAACAGTGTGCTGTAACAGTAACAGTAGGGTGTAACAGTAACAGTAGGGTGTAACAGTGACAGTAGGGTGTTACAGTGTGCTGTAACAGTAGGGTATAACAGTAGATTATAACAGTGGGGTGTAACAGTGACAGTGGGGTGTAACAGTAGGGTATAACAGTGTGCTGTAACAGTAGGGTATAACAGTGTGCTGTAACAGTAGGGTATAACAGTAGGGTATAACAGTAGGGTTTAACAGTGTGCTGTAACAGTAGGGTATAACAGTGTGCTGTAACAGTGTGCTGTAACAGTAGGGTATAACAGTAGGGTTTAACAGTGTGCTGTAACAGTAGGGTATAACAGTAGGGTTTAACAGTGTGCTGTAACAGTAGGGTATAACAGTGTGCTGTAACAGTAGGGTATAACAGTGTGCTGTAACAGTAGGGTATAACAGTGTGCTGTAACAGTAGGGTATAACAGTGTGCTGTAACAGTAGGGTATAACAGTGGGGTGTAACAGTAACAGTAGGGTGTAACAGTAACAGTAGGGTGTAACAGTGACAGTAGGGTGTAACAGTGTGCTGTAACAGCAGGGTGTAACAGTGTGCTGTAACAGTAGGGTATAACAGTAGATTATAACAGTAGGGTGTAACAGTGACAGTGGGGTGTAACAGTGACAGTGGGGTGTAACAGTAGGGTATAACAGTGTGCTGTAACAGTAGGGTGTAACAGTGTGCTGTAACAGTAGGGTATAACAGTGTGCTGTAACAGTAGGGTGTAACAGTAACAGTAGGGTGTAACAGTAACAGTAGGGTGTAACAGTGACAGTAGGGTGTTACAGTGTGCTGTAACAGTAGGGTGTAACAGTAACAGTAGGGTGTTACAGTGACAGTGGGGTGTAACAGTAGGGTATAACAGTGTGCTGTAACAGTAGGGTGTAACAGTTGCTGTAACAGTAGGGTATAACAGTGTGCTGTAACAGTAGGGTGTAACAGTAACAGTAGGGTGTAACAGTAACAGTAGGGTGTTACAGTAACAGTAGGGTGTAACAGTGACAGTAGGGTGTAACAGTGACAGTAGGGTGTAACAGTGACAGTAGGGTGTAACAGTGTGCTGTAACAGTAGGGTATAACAGTAGATTATAACAGTGGGGTGTAACAGTGACAGTAGGGTGTAACAGTGGGGTGTAACAGTGACAGTGGGGTGTAACAGTGGGGTGTAACAGTGGGGTGTAACAGTGACAGTGGGGTGTAACAGTGACAGTGGGGTGTAACAGTGGGGTGTAACAGTGACAGTGGGGTGTAACAGTGTGCTGTAACAGTAGGGTATAACAGTAGATTATAACAGTGGGGTGTAACAGTGACAGTGGGGTGTAACAGTGACAGTGGGGTGTAACAGTGTGCTGTAACAGTAGGGTATAACAGTAGATTATAACAGTGGGGTGTAACAGTGACAGTGGGGTGTAACAGTGACAGTGGGGTGTAACAGTGACAGTGGGGTGTAACAGTGACAGTGGGGTGTAACAGTGACAGTGGGGTGTAACAGTGACAGTGGGGTGTAACAGTGACAGTGGGGTGTAACAGTGACAGTGGGGTGTAACAGTGACAGTGGGGTGTAACAGTGACAGTAGGGTGTAACATTGGGGTGTAACAGTGACAGTGGGGTGTAACAGTGACAGTGGGGTGTAACAGTGACAGTAGGGTGTAACAGTGACAGTGGGGTGTAACAGTGACAGTGGGGTGTAACAGTGACTGTGGGGTGTAACATTGGGGTGTAATAGTGACAGTGGGGTGTAACATTGGGGTGTAACAGTGACCGTGGGGTGTAACAGTGACAGTGGGGTGTAACAGTGACAGTAGGGTGTAACAGTGACAGTGTGCTGTAACAGTAGATTATAACAGTAGGGTGTAACAGTAACAGTAGGGTATAACAGTAGATTATAACAGTAGGGTGTAACAGTGACAGTAGGGTGTAACAGTGACAGTGGGGTGTAACAGTGACAGTAGGGTGTAACAGTAACAGTGGGGTGTAACAGTGACAGTAGGGTGTAACAGTGACAGTAGGGTGTAACAGTGACAGTAGGGTGTAACAGTGACAGTGGGGTGTAACAGTGACAGTGGGGTGTAACAGTGACAGTGGGGTGTAACAGTGACAGTAGGGTGTAACAGTGACAGTGGGGTGTAACAGTGACAGTGGGGTGTAACATTGGGGTGTAACAGTGACAGTAGGGTGTAACAGTGACAGTAGGGTGTAACAGTGACAGTGGGGTGTAACAGTGACAGTGGGGTGTAACAGTGACAGTAGGGTGTAACAGTGTGCTGTAACAGTAGGGTATAACAGTGTGCTGTAACAGTAGGGTGTTAGAGTAACAGTAGGGTGTAACAGTAACAGTAGGGTGTTAGAGTAACAGTAGGGTATAACAGTAGATTATAACAGTAGGGTGTAACAGTGACCGTGGGGTGTAACAGTGGGGTGTAACAGTGTGCTGTAACAGTAGGGTGTAACAGTGTGCTGTAACAGTAGGGTATAACAGTAGATTATAACAGTGGGGTGTAACAGTGACCGTGGGGTGTAACAGTGACAGTAGGGTGTAACATTGGGGTGTAACAGTGACATTGGGGTGTAACAGTGGGGTGTAACAGTGACATTGGGGTGTAACAGTAACAGTGGGGTGTAACATTGGGGTGTACCAGTGACAGTGGGGTGTAACAGTGACATTGGGGTGTAACAGTGACAGTGGGGTGTAACATTGGGGTGTAACAGTGACAGTGGGGTGTAACATTGGGGTGTAACAGTGACATTGGGGTGTAACAGTGGGGTGTAACAGTGACATTGGGGTGTAACAGTGGGGTGTAACAGTGACATTGGGGTGTAACAGTGACAGTGGGGTGTAACATTGGGGTGTAACAGTGACATTGGGGTGTAACATTGGGGTGTAACAGTGACATTGGGGTGTAACAGTGGGGTGTAACAGTGACATTGGGGTGTAACAGTGGGGTGTAACAGTGGGGTGTAACAGTGGGGTGTAACAGTGTAAAATTCAGGTAAACATTCACTCGAGTGACCCAGTTTTATGTAATTGGTTCTATAAAAATGAAATCCATAACTGGTGTAGGGTGACACAGACACAAATTGTGACAAACTGTAGCAGGAGGAGAAATGAATCACTTGTT
Source organism: Oncorhynchus keta (assembly GCF_023373465.1). Taxonomy (NCBI): domain Eukaryota; kingdom Metazoa; phylum Chordata; class Actinopteri; order Salmoniformes; family Salmonidae; genus Oncorhynchus; species Oncorhynchus keta. The sequence continues at coordinate 280,508 of NC_068439.1, read as the reverse complement.
ATAGAATAGTTATGGAGTTCGTTTTTTATAGAACCAATTACATAAAACTGGGTCACTCGAGTGAATGTTTACCTGAATTTTACCAAGCCAAACAAATGGGCACTTAACCAAGTTGATCTGTGAGGAAAGTGTTGATGTAACAAATAACACAGGAGTTCAAAGTTTGAGTGTCACACACCCCACTGTTACACCCCACTGTTACACCCCACTGTTACACCCCACTGTTACACCCCACTGTTACACCCCACTGTTACACCCCACTGTTACACCCCACTGTCACACCCCACTGTTACACCACCATGTACTGTCACACCCAAATGTTTACAGCTATTGAATATTCCCCGAATCTTGTGACTATGCATAATTCACCCTGTAAATAAACTTGGATTTAAACCATTTCACTCTGTGAGGAGCACAAGCTGGATCTGTGTTTCAAACAGGTGAAAGAAAGAACTTAAAAACATTTCTATATTTATTTAGAATACAAAACAAGAGTTTAGATTAGAGCAGTGGGGTCCAACTCTGGTCCTCGAGTACCCCCCCCACAGTAGACATGTAGACATCATCAGACCTTCAATGAGTTGCATCAGGTACATTTGTCCAGGGCTACAACAGAAATGTGTGCCGCAGTGGGGACAGTAGAACTGGTGTTTGGTACCACTGGATTGGGGTATTTGGGTAGCTGAAATGGGATTCTATAGTATAGCAGGTAAACTAATATGTTTCTGTTTGATGTACAGTATGTGTGTTTACATGACGTTGTGCATTGCACTGACAGAGTGACAGCTGAGCCACATAAAATAATAGGAGATCAGACACAAATAGTCAGTGTTTTACTTTTGTCACACACTATGGACAAGTTAATTGGTTTCAATGTGGGAAGCATCTGTTGCTGGTGTTCATAATTATATAAATGATTCAGAATCTTATTCAACAGCAAATGCGAGTAGATTGTGGTCCTTCTGTGGCTCAGTTGGTAGAGCATGGCGCTTGTAACGCCAGGGTAGTGGGTTCGATCCCCGGGACCACCCATACGTAGAATGTATGCACACATGACTGTAAGTCGCTTTGGATAAAAGCGTCAGCTAAATGGCATATATTATTTATATATTATATTATTGTCATAACATTCATGAGTGTGAAATAATATAATAATAATATAATAATAATAATAAAATAATCTTCCAAACAGTTTTCCCATGATAGTCCCTGTCTGTATAAAGTCATATGTTAGCACCAAATATAATGACCATGATTAAACACGCAACAAATCTATTTGATTCGGAAATACATATTTGGCATTTCCTTTAAAAATATCGAAACGTGATTGGCTAGGGCGAAGCAAACCCCGCCCCTTCTCCAAGTAGCCAAGAGAAACAACGGCCGTACATTTACAGAGCTGTCCTCAGCCAAACATATGGCGAAAATAGACCTTGTTCTTTCTTTTTAATGTGGTGTGTACTACATTTTAAAAATTCCGCCGAAAAAGAGAAGACGATTTTCCGAAACATTTTCGCCGTTATCTCACGTAAGTATAAAAAGACTTCGATTGAATTGGTGCTAAAGTAAGCTGGCTAGCCAACGCAACATGGCGGGCGGAGTCCTCGCCAGCTAACAGGGCGCTAACTGCTAACTGCTAACTAGCCACAACACGGGCGACCTGCTTTCCTTTCCATCTGGAAATGGCGCTCTCTTGTAAACATGTGCACACATTGTTTACCTGTAGAACAAAATAAGACACTATTTGATAAATGATAGCATTCATGTATTTCACAGTTTTAGTTGGTTGGTAGCTACGTGTATTTGTTAGCGCGATGTCAACAGCGCCGCGTTCTGCATGAAACCAAAGACTTCTCTAACTACTGTCAAATGTTTAACAACGTTTCGCTGCGTCTCTGGACATTGACAGCCAAATGAATGTTAAGTAGCTACCTAATTACCTCTTAATGTTTATCAGATATCATTCCTTGCTCGTTTGCTGTGTTGTGATAACAAACCAATGACCTGTTAGACTTCTAACGCCCAGAAAGCTCCGGTTCAGACTCCGGTTCCCCAGCTCGCCAAGCGGTATGTCAAAATACGGTCGTTGGTCACTAAATATGGAGTTTCACTGAGCAACTATCTTCATTCACTCCAGTTACGACTGGTATGTACTTTAAAAAGAATTAGATGTGAATAATAATGTACAAACAACCGAGAAAATGTCACTTCCAGGGTTGACTCGTGATTGCCACGCTCAGGTCGGAAGTCTACAGCAGCTGTAGATATTATATATATTATATTTTCGATTAATTGTTTTTAAAAAATATATATAGATTTAGACGTTTTTTGGAAGTACCTACCGGCCCAACGTGAGTAAATGTAAGATAGTTGCTCAACCAAACTTTATATTTGGTTATCAATGAACGTATTTTGACAAAACGCTTGCCGAGCTGGTGAGTGGGAGTTTAGTCTGGGCGTTAGGTCTAAAGTACAGATACAGGTTCAGACCTAGTTACATTTTCTTCTCTGTGCTTGCTCATATCCCACCCATTCATCATGGTCATCCATGATACTGATTCAAAATAACACCTTTACTGGGAACCAAAGTAACACTTGCTAGATAGTGTTTTGCGTTGCATGGCAACATTTTCTCTGTCATATTTCTTTGCTTGTCAAAGCACATTGATTAATTATGCAAATAGTATGTTTTATTGATGTGTATCCAACAGCTTTCTGCCTCAATAAATGAATCTTAAACTCCCCAAGAAATGTTTTCCTACACATAGTTGGTTACAGCGCTCCGGTAAATGAGTACAGAATGCCATGTTTTGACGTTTGTCAATATTTACCTTAACCACCACTGGGTTGAAGCTAAGTACCTTATTATATTATTATATATAAGTACCTAACATATTGATCCTTCCATACACCACTGCGTAGTGGAAAAGTCACTTAACAAGTGGTTATTTTAGGGTGCAGTACATTTCACTCATCATAGCTATGTGTACAGACTTTACCATCAGTATAATCTGTCAATGAATATAATTAGTTTCCAGGTTTATGCAATAGCGACTAGATCTGAACACACTGTACCCTCTATCCATGCTGTTACGCCTGGCTGACTATGTTAATGACTTGTCTGAGCCTTTAGGCCTTTGAGTCACACATTTCCGGTTTCAACACAAACAATCAGCAACTTTTTAAAAACCCTGTACCTGTTCTCCCCACAGGGCTCCCTCTTCTCTTTACAGGGGTATAACTGCTACCCAGAAGGCCTAGGGGCGTCCCTTTACCGGGAGCGCTTTGACTTCAACGCTGAGCCGCCTTGGGATCCTAGCTGATAGCGGGACACGGCCTTCTACAGACTTGTCCAGGTAAGCAGAAGCCATTCTGACACTTTCCGCAGGGTGCCTTCAAACCGGACGAACGCATGTGTAAAACGAGCAGGAACTCGATGGTTTCCGATCAGAGCAGTGTGTTGTGGGAAGGCCTAGTGGTGTTTCGCTGCGTCAGACAAACAGTTGATGTGTTTTGGTTTGAAGGCACCCTTACAAAGGGGCTTGTTTATGTCAACATGTAATGTAAGCAGCTTTTGGATCAAGCTGACGCCTCTGGAATTAAGGTCAATATTGGAAACCTCATACACAGTCCAACCCATGTCTCGCCAAGCATGGTGGAAAATACATAGATTTATCATCTACTTCAGATAAACTAAATTCATGTAAAGTAGTTTTTTTGTACTAGCTTGCATGGTTTCTTCAAGGAGATTTGTAATAATGAAGTTGTTGTCCGCCTACCAGCTACATATGGTTGTCCTCTCTCCGTGTGTTGCAGGACCCACGGCTCAGTCGCGACTTTGACTCCTTGACTACTACTTCTTTATGATTGTCTGCTGAATACGGTTGAGATGAAAGGACTCGCTGACGAACCAAACCACATGATTGAACTCCTGGAGGGAGGAACCACCCTGGAAGATGTCATTGACGGGCATGTTTACGAACAAGCTCTGGTGAGGGAATTGATTTCACACGATTAGAAGAGCTACAAGAACCCTGGTGGAGGATTCATGAAAGCCTTAACAATGTGTAAACCCCCCCAAATTCACACAAGTGTGTGAAACCAGCGCTTGTCTTTCTGTGTGTGTGACGAGCGCTTGTCTTTCGGTGCGTGTGACAAGCGCTTGTCTTTCTGTGTGTGTGTGTGACGAGCGCTTGTATTTCTGTGTGTGTGTGCGTGTGACAAGCGCTTGTCTTTCTGTGTGTGTGTGTGTGTAACCAGCGCTTGTCTTTCTGTGTGTGTGTGTAACCAGCGCTTGTCTTTCAGTGTGTGTGTGACGAGCGCTTGTCTTTCGGTGCGTGTGTGTGTGACGAGCGCTTGTCTTTCGGTGCGTGTGTGTGTGACGAGCGCTTGTCTTTCGGTGCGTTTGTGTGTGACGAGCGCTTGTCTTTTGGTGTGTGTGTGTGTGACTAGCGCTTGTCTTTTGGTGTGTGTGTGTGACTAGCGCTTGTCTTTTGGTGTGTGTGTGTGACTAGCGCTTGTCTTTCGGTGTGTGTGTGTGACTAGCGCTTGGCTTTGTGTGTGTGTGTGTGTGTGTGTGTGTGTGTGTGACTAGCGCTTGTCTTTTGGTGTGTGTGTGTGACTAGCGCTTGGCTTTCGGTGTGTGTGTGACTAGCGCTTGGCTTTCGGTGTGTGTGTGTGACTAGCGCTTGGCTTTCGGTGTGTGTGTGTGACTAGCGCTTGGCTTTGTGTGTGTGTGTGTGTGTGTGTGTGTGTGTGTGTGTGTGTGACTAGCGCTTGGCTTTCGGTGTGTGTGTGTGTGTGACTAGCGCTTGGCTTTCGGTGTGTGTGTGTGACTAGCACTTGGCTTTCGGTGTGTGTGACTAGCGCTTGGCTTTCGGTGTGTGTGTGTGACTAGCGCTTGGCTTTCGGTGTGTGTGTGTGACTAGCACTTGGCTTTCGGTGTGTGTGACTAGCGCTTGGCTTTCGGTGTGTGTGTGTGTGTGTGTGACTAGCGCTTGTCTTTCGGTGTGTGTGTGTGACTAGCGCTTGTCTTTCGGTGTGTGTGTGTGACTAGCGCTTGTCTTTCTGTGTGTGTGTGTGTGTGTGTGTGTGTGTGTATATTTATTATATCTATATCTAGCGCTTCTTTGTATGTATGTGTGTGTGACTTGCGCTTGTCTTTCAGTGTGTGTGTGTATATTTATTATATCTAGCGCTTCTTTGTATATATGTGTGTGTGTAATATATATATATATATATATATACTCGCTCTTGTGTTCCCCAGGCTGAAAAGAGTGTGTTTGTAGTGTCTGACCTTGGGTCCCTGATGAGACAGCATGTCCAGTGGCAGCTCACCATGCCCCAGATCAGGCCCTACTACCAGGTCCAATCCAACAGCAGCCCGGTCGTCATCGAGGTCCTGGCCTCTCTCGGCCTCGGCTTCGTCTGTGCTGACAAGGTACCTTTTTTAAAAAATTGTATTTTATCACTTGTGTTTTTATGGGTGTTTTATTAAAACAAATGATAAATCAAGTAACATTAACGGCATTCTTGAATACCTTTTCATTCTGTCGGCTTTCTCTGTGCCAGTGGGAGCACAAACACTAAAGGATAGGTAAGAACACATCCGTCACCCTCAACACGGGGGCCCCTCAGGGTTGTGTACTTAGTCCCCTCCTGTACTCCCTGTTCGCCCGTGACTGCACGGCCAGGCACGACTCCAGCACCATCATTAAGTTTGCCCACGACTCAACGGTGTTACCGACAACGATGAGACGGCCTTTTGGGAGGAGGTCAGCGACCTGGTCGGGTGTTGCCAGGACAACAACCACCTCCAACAACGTGTTCAAGACCAAAGGAGATGATTGTGGACTACAGGAAAAGGAGGGCTGAAAACCACCCCATTCACATCGACGGTGCTGTAGTGGAGTGGGTCGAGAGCTTCAAGTTCCTCGGTGCCCACATCCTGACTGGTTGCATCACATCCTGACTGGTTGCATCACATCCTGACTGGTTGCATCACATCCTGACTGGTTGCATCACCACCTGGTGTGGCAACTGCTCGGCGTCTGACCATAAGGCGCTACAGAGGGTAGTGCATTCGGTACATCACTGGGGCCAAGCGTCCTGCCATCCAGGACCTGTATACCAGGCGGTGTCAGAGGAAAGCTCATAAAATTGTCAGCGACTCCAGTCACCCAAGTTCTGGACTGTTTTCTCTGCTACAGCACGGCAAGCGGTACCGGAGCACAAAGTCTAGGACCAAAAGGCTCCTCAACAGCTTCTACCCCCCAAGCCATTAGACTGCTGAACAATTCATAAAAATCGTCACCAGACAATTTACATTGACCCCCCCACCTTGTACACTACTACTACTGTTTATTATCTATGCATAGTCACTTCACCCCCACCTACATGAACAGATTACCTCAACTAACCTGTACCATAACCCCCTGTATATAGCCTCCACATTGACTCTGTACCAGTACCCCCTGTATATAGCCTCCACATTGACTCTGTACCAGTACCCCCTGTATATAGCCTCCACATTGACTCTGTACCGGTACCCCCTGTATATAATAATATAATAATAATAGCCTCCACATTGACTCTGTACCGGTACCCCCTGTATATAGCCTCCACATTGACTCTGTACCAGTACCCCTGTATATAGCCTCCACATTGACTCTGTACCAGTACCCCCTGTATATAGCCTCCACATTGACTCTGTACCAGTACCCCCTGTATATAGCCTCCACATTGACTCTGTACCAGTACCCCTGTATATAGCCTCCACATTGACTCTGTACCGGTACCCCTGTATATAGCCTCCACATTGACTCTGTACCGGTACCCCCTGTATATAGCCTCCACATTGACTCTGTACCGGTACCCCCTGTATATAGCCTCCACATTGACTCTGTACCAGTACCCCTGTATATAGCCTCCACATTGACTCTGTACCGGTACCCCTGTATATAGCCTCCACATTGACTCTGTACTGTTACCCCCTGTATATAGCCTCCACATTGACTCTGTACCAGTACCCCTGTATATAGCCTCCACATTGACTCTGTACCGGTACCCCCTGTATATAGCCTCCACATTGACTCTGTACCGGTACCCCCTGTATATAGCCTCCACATTGACTCTGTACCAGTACCCCCTGTATATAGCCTCCACATTGACTCTGTACCAGTACCCCTGTATATAGCCTCCACATTGACTCTGTACCAGTACCCCTGTATATAGCCTCCACATTGACTCTGTACCGGTACCCCCTGTATATAGCCTCCACATTCACTCTACCAGTACTCCCTGTATATAGCCTCCACATTGACTCTACCGGTACCCCCTGTATATAGCCTCCACATTGACTCTGTACCGGTACCCCCTGTATATAGCCTCCACATTGACTCTGTACTGGTACCCCCTGTATATAGCCTCCACATTGACTCTGTACCGGTACCCCCTGTATATAGCCTCCACATTGACTCTGTACTGGTACCCCCTGTATATAGCCTCCACATTGACTCTGTACCAGAACCCCCTGTATATAGCCTCCACATTGACTCTGTACCAGTACCCCCTGTATATAGCCTCCACATTGACTCTGTACCGTAACACCCTGTATATAGCCTCCACATTGACTCTGTACCGTAACACCCTGTATATAGCCTCCGCATTGACTCTGTACCGTAACACCCTGTATATAGCCTCCACATTGACTCTGTACCGTAACACCCTGTATATAGCCTCCACATTGACTCTGTACCGTAACACCCTGTATATAGCCTCCGCATTGACTCTGTACCGTAACACCCTGTATATAGCCTCCACATTGACTCTGTACTGGTCCCCCCCTGTATATAGCCTCCACATTGACTCTGTACCGGTACCCCCTGTATATAGCCTCCACATTGACTCTGTACCGGTACCCCCTGTATATAGCCTCCACATTGACTCTGTACCGTAACACCCTGTATATAGCCTCCACATTGACTCTGTACTGGTCCCCCCCTGTATATAGCCTCCACATTGACTCTGTACCGGTACCCCCTGTATATAGCCTCCACATTGACTCTGTACCGGTACCCCCTGTATATAGCCTCCACATTGACTCTGTACCGTAACACCCTGTATATAGCCTCCACATTGACTCTGTACTGGTCCCCCCCTGTATATAGCCTCCACATTGACTCTGTACCGGTACCCCCTGTATATAGCCTCCACATTGACTCTGTACCGGTACCCCTGTATATAGCCTCCACATTGACTCTGTACCGGTACCCCCTGTATATAGCCTCCACATTGACTCTGTACCAGTACCCCCTGTATATAGCCTCCACATTGACTCTGTACCAGTACCCCCTGTATATAGCCTCCACATTGACTCTGTACCAGTACCCCCTGTATATAGCCTCCACATTGACTCTGTACCAGTACCCCCTGTATATAGCCTCCACATTGACTCTGTACCGGTACCCCCTGTATATAGCCTCCACATTGACTCTGTACCGGTACCCCCTGTATATAGCCTCCACATTGACTCTGTACCAGTACCCCCTGTATATAGCCTCCACATTGACTCTGTACCGGTACCCCCTGTATATAGCCTCCACATTGACTCTGTACCAGTACCCCCTGTATATAGCCTCCACATTGACTCTGTACCGGTACCCCCTGTATATAGCCTCCACATTGACTCTGTACGGTACCCCCTGTATATAACCTCATTGGTATTTTATTTTAGTTTTTCTTACTTTGTTTTTAAAGAAAATATTAGCAAAAAAGTAATCTGCATCGTTGCTTAAGGGCTTGTAAATAAGCGCGTCACGGTTAGGTCTACACCGGTTGTTTTCCGACTCGTGACGAATAACATTTTATTTTAACTACACAGGGAATCGTTTCCTAAAGTGGAACCTGTATGTACTGTGTTCTAACGTATGTGTCTATGATGTGTTGTCTCAGGCTGAAGTCAGTCTGGTGTTGGACCACGGCGTGCCCCCTGACAACATCATCTTCTCTGGAGTTTGCAAACAGCTGTCCCACATCAAACACGCAGCCAAGAATGGCGTCGACCTCTTGGTGTGCGACAGCGAGACGGAACTCTACAAGATAGCCCGTTCTCACCCCAAGGCCAGGTAGGTGCCCATGCAGACCAGAGTCTAAAAGGCAATTGCACATCTAGGTGTTTCTTGGTTTATAGTTAACTGGGAAAAGTTGAAGTAAATCAAAAGGAAAAAAGATCCTTCACACTTTTTTTTATTTATCAGTATCACATACTGAAATTACCATGTCAGGTCTCTGTGAACTAGGGGCGAGAGGACCGTGTCAGGGCTCTGTGAACTAGGGGCGAGAGGACCGTGTCAGGGCTCTGTGAACTAGGGGCGAGAGGACCGTGTCAGGGCTCTGTGAACTAGGGGCGAGAGGACCGTGTCAGGGCTCTGTGAACTAGGGGCGAGAGGACCGTGTCAGGGCTCTGTGAACTAGGGGCGAGAGGACCGTGTCAGGGCTCTGTGAACTAGGGACGAGAGGACCTTGTCAGGGCTCTGAACTATGGGCGAGAGGACCGTGTCAGGGCTCTGTGAACTAGGGACGAGAGGACCGTGTCAGGGCTCTGTGAACTAGGGACGAGAGGACCGTGTCAGGGCTCTGTGAACTAGGGACGAGAGGACCGTGTCGGGGCTCTGTGAACTATGGGCGAGAGGACCGTGTCGGGGCTCTGTGAACTAGGGACGAGAGGACCGTGTCGGGGCTCTGTGAACTAGGGGCGAGAGGACCGTGTCAGGGCTCTGTGAACTAGGGGCGAGAGGACCGTGTCGGGGCTCTGTGAACTAGGGACGAGAGGACCGTGTCGGGGCTCTGTGAACTAGGGACGAGAGGACCGTGTCGGGGCTCTGTGAACTAGGGACGAGAGGACCGTGTCGGGGCTCTGAACTAGGGACGAGAGGACCGTGTCGGGGCTCTGTGAACTATGGGCGAGAGGACCGTGTCGGGGCTCTGTGAACTATGGGCGAGAGGACCGTGTCGGGGCTCTGTGAACTAGGGGCGAGAGGACCGTGTCGGGGCTCTGAACTAGGGACGAGAGGACCGTGTCGGGTCTCTGTGAACTATGGGCGAGAGGACCGTGTCGGGTCTCTGTGAACTATGGGCGAGAGGACCGTGTCGGGGCTCTGTGAACTATGGGCGAGAGGACCGTGTCGGGGCTCTGTGAACTATGGGCGAGAGGACCGTGTCGGGGCTCTGTGAACTATGGGCGAGAGGACCGTGTCGGGGCTCTGTGAACTATGGGCGAGAGGACCGTGTCGGGGCTCTGTGAACTATGGGCGAGAGGACCGTGTCAGGGCTCTGTGAACTATGGGCGAGAGGACCGTGTCAGGGCTCTGTGAACTAGGGACGAGAGGACCGTGTCAGGGCTCTGTGAACTAGGGACGAGAGGACCGTGTCAGGGCTCTGTGAACTAGGGACGAGAGGACCGTGTCAGGGCTCTGTGAACTAGGGACGAGAGGACCTTGTCAGGGCTCTGTGAACTAGGGACGAGAGGACCGTGTCAGGGCTCTGTGAACTAGGGGCGAGAGGACCGTGTCAGGGCTCTGTGAACTAGGGGCGAGAGGACCGTGTCAGGGCTCTGTGAACTATGGGCGAGAGGACCGTGTCGGGGCTCTGTGAACTATGGGCGAGAGGACCGTGTCGGGGCTCTGTGAACTAGGGGCGAGAGGACCGTGTCGGGGCTCTGTGAACTAGGGGCGAGAGGACCGTGTCGGGGCTCTGTGAACTAGGGGCGAGAGGACCGTGTCGGGGCTCTGTGAACTATGGGCGAGAGGACCGTGTCAGGGCTCTGTGAACTAGGGACGAGAGGACCGTGTCAGGGCTCTGTGAACTAGGGACGAGAGGACCGTGTCAGGGCTCTGTGAACTAGGGACGAGAGGACCGTGTCAGGGCTCTGTGAACTAGGGACGAGAGGACCTTGTCAGGGCTCTGTGAACTAGGGACGAGAGGACCGTGTCAGGGCTCTGTGAACTAGGGACGAGAGGACCGTGTCAGGGCTCTGTGAACTAGGGACGAGAGGACCGTGTCGGGGCTCTGTGAACTATGGACGAGAGGACCGTGTCGGGGCTCTGTGAACTAGGGGCGAGAGGACCGTGTCAGGGCTCTGTGAACTAGGGGCGAGAGGACCGTGTCGGGGCTCTGTGAACTAGGGACGAGAGGACCGTGTCGGGGCTCTGTGAACTAGGGACGAGAGGACCGTGTCGGGGCTCTGTGAACTAGGGACGAGAGGACCGTGTCGGGGCTCTGAACTAGGGACGAGAGGACCGTGTCGGGTCTTCTGTGAACTATGGGCGAGAGGACCGTGTCGGGGCTCTGAACTATGGGCGAGAGGACCGTGTCGGGGCTCTGTGAACTAGGGACGAGAGGACCGTGTCGGGGCTCTGAACTAGGGACGAGAGGACCGTGTCGGGTCTTCTGTGAACTATGGGCGAGAGGACCGTGTCGGGGCTCTGTGAACTATGGGCGAGAGGACCGTGTCGGGGCTCTGTGAACTATGGGCGAGAGGACCGTGTCGGGGCTCTGTGAACTATGGGCGAGAGGACCGTGTCGGGGCTCTGTGAACTATGGGCGAGAGGACCGTGTCGGGGCTCTGTGAACTATGGGCGAGAGGACCGTGTCGGGGCTCTGTGAACTATGGGCGAGAGGACCGTGTCGGGGCTCTGTGAACTATGGGCGAGAGGACCGTGTCGGGGCTCTGTGAACTAGGGGCGAGAGGACCGTGTCGGGGCTCTGTGAACTATGGGCGAGAGGACCGTGTCGGGGCTCTGAACTATGGGCGAGAGGACCGTGTCGGGGCTCTGTGAACTATGGGCGAGAGGACCGTGTCGGGGCTCTGTGAACTAGGGGCGAGAGGACCGTGTCGGGGCTCTGTGAACTAGGGGCGAGAGGACCGTGTCGGGGCTCTGTGAACTAGGGGCGAGAGGACCGTGTCGGGGCTCTGAACTATGGGCGAGAGGACCGTGTCGGGGCTCTGTGAACTATGGGCGAGAGGACCGTGTCGGGGCTCTGTGAACTATGGGCGAGAGGACCGTGTCGGGGCTCTGTGAACTAGGGGCGAGAGGACCGTGTCGGGGCTCTGTGAACTAGGGGCGAGAGGACCGTGTCGGGGCTCTGTGAACTAGGGGCGAGAGGACCGTGTCGGGGCTCTGTGAACTATGGGCGAGAGGACCGTGTCGGGGCTCTGTGAACTATGGGCGAGAGGACCGTGTCGGGGCTCTGTGAACTATGGGCGAGAGGACCGTGTCGGGGCTCTGTGAACTATGGGCGAGAGGACCGTGTCGGGGCTCTGTGAACTATGGAAGAAACCAGTCACTAATGAATTTTTGTAGATGGTGTAAATCTTCTGTATATTGTATTTGTTTTTGTCAGCACCACAGGTCAGATTCCTATATATGTAAATGTCCTTAGTGAATAAAGTGAATTGTGCCCTGTTCTATTCCTCATCTTCCCCCAGGCTGCTGGTTCAGGTAACTACGTGGGCCCAGGCTGCAGAGACCAGCATGGAGTTTGGCTGCTCTCTGAAGAGCTGTAGACACCTGCTGGAGGCTGCCAAGGACCTGGGGGTGCAGGTGGTGGGAGTTACGTAAGTACACATCTTTCATCGTGTAGCTGGATGCTGTTAAATGGTGACCATCACAAGTCGCGCTTTGTCCATTGTAGTGATTTTAAAGGGTTGGTTCATCCAATCTACATGTTTTAGGTTAAATTAATTTGACCTTGAGTTACCTGTTGGGCTGTAGTGACAAATTTAACTGTTTACTTCTGCTTCAGGCAGAAGCTACCATGATTTAGCATCTTCCTAATCCTTACAATCGTATGTTAGAAACCTAGTTATTACTGTTAGTACAGTAATTACAATTGTCTTTGGTTGTGTCTTCAGGTTTCACATTCCCAGCTCCTGCAAGGACCTGCAGGCCTACACCCACGCGCTGTCAGATGCCCGCTGTGTGTTTGACATGGGTGTGAGTGGAGGAGCTTATTACTGGGTATTAAGGGGGTTAGTTTACATGGTCCGGTGGAGTGGTTATGAATGAAGTCTGTCTAGGTTGTCCTCTGATCAGGAAGGTTAAAGGGCCAACCACACCAAGGACAATAACTAAATATGTTGGCGAGCATCCAGCTCCTTTATTGTTCTGCATGTTAAAGGGGATGTCGTCTACCCTTACAGGCAACGCCCGCGTCTACCCTTACAGGCAACGCCCGCGTCTACCCTTACAGGCAACGCCCGCGTCTACCCTTACAGGCAACGCCCGCGTCTACCCTTACAGGCAACGCCCGCGTCTACCGTTACAGGCAACGCCCGCGTCTACCGTTACAGGCAACGCCCGCGTCTACCGTTACAGGCAACGCCCGCGTCTACCGTTACAGGCAACGCCCGCGTCTACCCTTACAGGCAACGCCCGCGTCTACCCTTACAGGCAACGCCCGCGTCTACCGTTACAGGCAACGCCCGCGTCTACCCTTACAGGCAACGCCCGCGTCTACCCTTACAGGCAACGCCCGCGTCTACCCTTACAGGCAACGCCCGCGTCTACCCTTACAGGCAACGCCCGCGTCTACCGTTACAGGCAACGCCCGCGTCTACCCTTACAGGCAACGCCCGCGTCTACCCTTACAGGCAACGCCCGCGTCTACCCTTACAGGCAACGTCCGCGTCTACCCTTACAGGCAACGCCCGCGTCTACCGTTACAGGCAACGCCCGCGTCTACCGTTACAGGCAACGCCCGCGTCTACCCTTACAGGCAACGCCCGCGTCTACCCGTACAGGCAACGCCCGCGTCTACCCTTACAGGCAACGCCCGCGTCTACCCTTACAGGCAACGTCCGCGTCTACCCTTACAGGCAACGCCCGCGTCTACCCTTACAGGCAACGCCCGCGTCTACCCTTACAGGCAACGCCCGCGTCTACCCTTACAGGCAACGCCCGCGTCTACCCTTACAGGCAACGCCCGCGTCTACCCTTACAGGCAACGCCCGCGTCTACCGTTACAGGCAACGCCCGCGTCTACCGTTACAGGCAACGCCCGCGTCTACCGTTACAGGCAACGTCCGCGTCTACCGTTACAGGCAACGTCCGCGTCTACCGTTACAGGCAGCGTCTACCGTTACAGGCAGCGTCTAGCGTTACAGGCAACGCCCGCGTCTACCGTTACAGGCAACGCCCGCGTCTACCCTTACAGGCAACGCCCGCGTCTACCCTTACAGGCAGCGTCTAGCGTTACAGGCAGCGTCTGGCGTTACAGGCAACGCCCGCGTCTACCGTTACAGGCAACGCCCGCGTCTACCCTTACAGGCAACGCCCGCGTCTACCCTTACAGGCAACGCCCGCGTCTACCCTTACAGGCAACGTCTACCCTTACAGGCAACGTCTACCGTTACAGGCAACGTCTAGCGTTACAGGCAGCGTCTACCGTTACAGGCAACGCCCGCGTCTACCGTTACAGGCAACGCCCGCGTCTACCGTTACAGGCAACGTCTACCGTTACAGGCAACGCCCGCGTCTACCGTTACAGGCAGCGTCTACCGTTACAGGCAACGTCTACCGTTACAGGCAACGTCTACCGTTACAGGCAACGTCTACCGTTACAGGCAGCGTCTACCGTTACAGGCAACGCCTACCGTTACAGGCAGCGTCTACCGTTACAGGCAGCGTCTACCGTTACAGGCAGCGTCTACCGTTACAGGCAACGCCAGCGTCTACCGTTACAGGCAGCGTCTACCGTTACAGGCAACGCCAGCGTCTACCGTTACAGGCAACGCCAGCGTCTACCGTTACAGGCAGCGTCTACCGTTACAGGCAACGCCAGCGTCTACCGTTACAGGCAGCGTCTACCGTTACAGGCAACGCCAGCGTCTACCGTTACAGGCAACGCCCGCGTCTACCGTTACAGGCAGCGTCTACCGTTACAGGCAGCGTCTACCGTTACAGGCAGCGTCTACCGTTACAGGCAGCGTCTACCGTTACAGGCAGCGTCTACCGTTACAGGCAACGCCAGCGTCTACCGTTACAGGCAGCGTCTACCGTTACAGGCAACGCCAGCGTCTACCGTTACAGGCAGCGTCTACCGTTACAGGCAGCGTCTACCGTTACAGGCAGCGTCTACCGTTACAGGCAGCGTCTACCGTTACAGGCAGCGTCTACCGTTACAGGCAACGACCGCGTCTACCCTTACAGGCAACGCCCGCCACGACCGGGAGACCCATGGTGCGGCGCACAATTGGCCCAGCGTCGTCTGGGTTAGGGGAGTGTTTGGCCGGCAGCGATGTCCTTGTCCCATCGCGCACTAGCGACTTCTGTTGCGGGCTGGGTGCATGCGCGCCTACACGGTCGCCAGGTGTGGCTGGCTTCCGGGTTAAGCTGGCATTGTGTCAAGAAGCAGTGCGGCTTAGTTAGGTCGTGTTTTTTTGAGGAAGCGTGGCTCTCGACCTTTACCTCTCCCGAGTCTATACGGCTCCGATGCTCGTCGGATGTGGCAGGGCTTGAAAACTATTACGGACTACAAAGAGAAACCCAGCCGCGAGCGACCCAGTGACACGAGATACCAGGCGAGCAAAATGCTTTTTTGTGCTCGCTTCGAGGCATGCAACCCTGAAGCATGCATGAGAGCACCAGCTCTTCCGGACGACTGTGATCACGCTCTCCGTAGCCGACGTGAGTAAGACCTTTAAACAGGTCAACATTCGCAAGGCCGCGGGGCCAGATGGATTTCCTGGACGTGTACTGCTGACCAACTGGCAAGTGTCTAAACTGACATTTTCAACCTCTCCCTGACTGAGTCTGTAATACCTACATGTTTCAAGCAGACCACCATAATCCCTGTGCCCAAGAACACCAAGGTAAACTGCCTAAATTACTACCACCCTGAAGCACTCACATCCGTAGCCATGAAGTGCTTTGAAAGGCTGGTCATGGCTGACATCAACACCATCATCCCAGAAACCCTAGACCCACTCCGATCTGCCTACCGCCCCATCAGAACCACATGATGCAATCTCTACTGCACTTCACACTGCCCTTTCCCACCTGGACAAAATGAACACCTCTGTGAGAATGCTGTTCATTGACTACAGCTCAGCGTTCAACACCATATTACCCTCAGCTCATCACTAAGCTAAGGACCGTGGGACTAAACACCTCCCTCTGCAACTGGATCCTGTACTTCCTGATGGGCCGCCCCCAGGTGGTAAGGGTAGGCAACAACACATCTGCCACGCTGATCCTCAACGCTGGGGCTCCTCAGGGGTGCGTGCTCAGTCCCCTCCTGTGCTCTGTTCACCCACGACTGCCTGGCAAAGCATGTTTCCAACACTATAAAGTTAGCTGACATCAACAGGAGCCTGATCACCAACACGGTAGAAGCAACGCTCCCCATCCAACCTGACAGAGCTTGAGATGATCTGCAGAGATGAATGGGAGAATCTCCCTAAATACAGGTGTGCCAAGCTTGTGGTGTCATACCCAAGAAGACTCAGGGCTGTAGTCACTGACAATGGTGCTTCAACAGGCATTCAGACCCTTCACTCAATACTATGTGATATTATTATTAGTAGTAGTATTTTTTTTTTTTATACATTTGCTAAGATTTCTAAAAAAACATTTTTTGCTTTGTCATTATGAGGTATTGTGTGTAGATTGAGGGGGGTGATTTTAATCCATTTTAGAACAAGGCTGAAACTCAACAAAATGTGGGGGAAAGTCAAAGGTCTGAGAACTTTCGGAAGGCAGTGTTCATACAGAAGGCGGAATGCCGTGAGGACCACATACAGATAGTTAGCAGCAGGCAGAGTGCCTTGGTTGGAGGGCATGTTACACAACCGGTTAACAATAACATGTGGGCGCAGTGAGTGCATTCTGACCACTCCATCTGGGGGGGGGGGGCAGCTGAATATTTGGAACTCACACGTGAGACGTTTATGTCCATAGACATCCTGTAAGTGTTCAATATCTACTTCTCAGGCCTGATTTCCCCGTGTCCCCCCCCGTCTTTGTTCTGTCTCTTTCATGATTAGGCGGAGTTGGGGTTCAACATGAGCATCCTGGATATTGGTGGTGGATTCTCTGGCTCAGAGTTTCAGCTCAAACAGGTATGTGATACCTCTCATCACATGGCATTACTTACCAAAACAAACAGATTGTATGTTTTCCCAAATGGCCCCCTATTCCTAATGGGCCCTGGTAATACATAGCGCACTAGAGAGGGAATGTAATGGTGTTTTTTTTGCACACAGGCATTACTCAACTGACTTCCTCTCTGTAGGTTCATACCACCGTCAGACTGCTGCTGGATGCCTACTTCCCCACTCTGTCTGGAGTGCAGGTCATCGCTCAGCCTGGTAGCTACTACGTCTCCTCTGCCTTCACTCTGGCTGTCAATGTCATCGGCAAGAAGGTTGTGGCCCGGGACTGGAACGGCCTTGCTCGGGGTGAGCCTGCTGACTGACTACTGCTGTCACTACTATTAATTGCTCCCGGGTTGATAATGACGGACCCTGGCCGTGACTCCGCCCTCTCAGGGTGTCTCGGGAAGTTAGGATATGCTTAAAGAAACCCCACACATTTCCATGTAATTAATGGGATAGAACGGAGACAGTATTTCTCTGTGGGATGAGAAAGTATCTATAACAGAGCACACACACCATGTTAGAGAATGTCTTTGTACAGGTGGATGTTGCAGAACATTAATGAACCCACTAAGGGGAATACGGTATACTGTAGAACATTACAATGAACCCACTAAGGGGAATACGGTATACTGCAGAACATTACAATGAACCCACTAAGGGGAATACGGTATACTGCAGAACATTTAATGAACCCACTAAGGGGAATACGGTATACTGCAGAACATTACAATGAACCCACTAAGGGGAATACGGTATACTGCAGAACATTACAATGAACCCACTAAGGGGAATACGGTATACTGCAGAACATTAATGAACCCACTAAGGGGAATACGGTATACTGCAGAACATTAATGAACCCACTAAGGGGAATACGGTATACTGCAGAACATTAATGAACCCACTAAGGGGAATACGGTATACTGCAGAACATTTAATGAACCCACTAAGGGGAATACGGTATACTGCAGAACATTAATGAACCCACTGAGGGGAATACGGTATACTGCAGAACATTAATGAACCCACTAAGGGGAATACGGTATACTGCAGAACATTACAATGAACCCACTAAGGGGAATACGGTATACTGTAGAACATTACAATGAACCCACTAAGGGGAATACGGTATACTGCAGAACATTAATGAACCCACTAAGGGGAATACGGTATACTGCAGAACATTAATGAACCCACTAAGGGGAATACGGTATACTGTGGTCTCTTTGTTGGTGTACATTGTTTTGAAACATCCTGTCTATCTCCTCGTCCATCCATCAGATGAGCTGACCCCAGATGACGAGCCAGAGTTCCTGTACTACCTGAACGATGGCGTCTTCGGGTCTTTCTCCAGCAAGCTGCTTGGAAGCCCCATCCCTGCCCCGGCTGTGCACAAGGTCAGTAGCAGCTGTACCCATTAAGCCCTGCCCCGGCTGTGCACAAGGTCAGTAGCAGCTGTACCCATTAAGCCCTGCCCCGGCTGTGCACAAGGTCAGTAGCAGCTGTACCCATTAAGCCCTGCCCCGGCTGTGCACAAGGTCAGTAGCAGCTGTACCCATTAAGCCCTGCCCCGGCTGTGCACAAGGTCAGTAGCAGCTGTACCCATTAAGCCCTGCCCCGGCTGTGCACAAGGTCAGTAGCAGCTGTACCCATTAAGCCCATGGGTGTGCCAAATAAACCCACCTCTTAAATAATCCATTTGAATGAATTTCCCTTACAAATTTGCATTTATTTTGTAAAATGTCATTAGATTTATCTCCCCTAAAGTAATTAAAATAAGCTGAGCATTACTATTCATTGTGAAAGTAGCACTCCAGTCTCCCCCTACTGTGTGTTATGAAGGTACAGGTTGGGCTGTGGCTGTCATGACATTTTGTCAGGCAAATATCTGCAGGTCTCACGGTAATTGACCGTTAATTAACATAAACACATTCAGCATCTCCTGGCTTCCACACAGCCTACAAGACACTGATACAGACCTTTGGTCTCACGGTGACCGTTAATTAACATAAACACATTCAGCATCTCCTGGTTTCCACACAGCCTACAAGACACTGATACAGACCTTGGGGAACATCTACAGTTTAAAAAATAAATACATTCATATAATATAGCCTACACCTTCACAATAAATCCATTATTTATTTTAGACCGGTCTAAAGAAACATGATATGAGGAAAATGTCATCTATTTCAGAAGAAGAGAAAAAAAATAGTGTAATCAGAATTGTCTTTACATTATGCCCTGATCTGGCTGTGGGCTAGACTAGTTCATTTAGCAGACAAGATTAGCTTAGAATCCCGTGGCATATACACTACCGGTGAATAGTTTGGACACATCTACTCATTCAAGGGTTTTTCTTTATTTTTACAATGTTCTACATTGCATTCTCTCAACCAGATTCACCTGGAATGCTTTTCAGGGAGCTGCTTATGTATGCCAGTTAAGCTTTACAATCGGTGTAGAGCCTATAGCCTATGGGCTATAGGCTCCATGAGGTGTGAGACTTATGATTTGGAAAAGTCACAAAGGAATGGCTTGCGCTGTTTCTTGCCTTACTGCACACAAGCTGAGCATCCTTCACAGAGCTTGAAAGGATCTGCAGAGAAGAATAGGAGAAACTCCCCAAATACAGGTGTGCCAAGCTTGTAGCATCATACCCAAGAAGACTGGAGGCTGTAATCGCTGCCAAAGGTGCTTCAACAAAGTACTGAGCAAAGGGTCTGAATACCTATGTACACCACTTCACTTTTCCCAAGTTTTGTTACTTTACAGCCGTACTCTAAAATTTATGAAATTGTCCCCCCCCCATCAATCTACACATCGTGACAAAGCAAAAACATGTTTTTTTGGCATTTTTGCTCATTTATAACAAATTAAACTGAAATGCCACATTTACAATCAAGTTGTTGAAACATCAAGGATGATCAATTGCAACATGAGTCACCTGAGCTCAATTTCGAGTCTCTTAGCAAAGGGTCTGAATACTTATTTAAATAAGGTATTTAAAAATTAAAAATAAAAAAACGTTTGCATTTATTAAGGGGTTTTGTGTGTAGATTGACAATGTTAGAATAATGCTGTAATGTAACAAACTAAATGTGGAAAAAGTGAAGGTTTGAATACTTTCTGAATGCTCTGTATATAATATGATGAACCTCTCTGGGATATGGCCAAAAGCCAGGGAAAATGCAGAGCGCCAAATTCAAATAAATTACTATAAATATCAAACTTTCATTAAATCACACATGCAAGATAGCAAATTAAAGCTAAAGCTACACTTGTTGTGAATCCAGACATCATGTCAGATTTCAAAAATACTTTTCGGCGAAAGCAAACGATGCTATTATCTGAGGATAGCACCTCTGTAAACAGAGAGAGAAAAGCATATTTCAACGCAGAAAACGCAGAAATATTTCAGACACAAAACGCAGAAATAAAAATATAATTCATGCCTTACCTTTGACGAGCTTCTGTTGTTGGGACTCCAATATGTCCCACAAATATCACAAATGGTCCTTTTGTTCGGTTAATTCCATCGATATATATCCAAAATGTCCACTTTGGGGCGGCAGGGTAGCCTAGTGGTTAGAGCGTTGGACTAGTAACCGAAAGGTTGCAAGTTCGAATCCCTGAGCTGACAAGGTACAAATCTGTCGTTCTGCCCCTGAACAGGCAGTTAACCCACTGTTCCTAGGCCGTCATTGAAAATAAGAATTTGTTCTTAACTGACTTGCCTAGTAAAATAAAGGTAAAATAAAAAACTTATTTGGCGCGTTAGATCCAGAAAAACACCGGTTCCAACTTGCGCAACTTGACAATAAAATATCTCCAAAAGTTGCCTGTAAACTTTGCCAAAACATTTCAAACTACTTTTGTAATACGACTTTAGGTATTTTTTTTTACGTAAATAATCTATAAATTTGAAGACTGGATGATCTGTGTTCAATACAGGAGGAAAACAAACTGTAGCTTTCTGGTCACGTGCCTCTAACTAACAGTACACTTCAAGTGACCCTCGTTCAAGATGGCCGTACTTCTTCATTACACAAAATAATAACCTCAACCAATTTCTAAAGACTGGTGACATCCAGTGGAAGCGATAGGAAGGTCCCTTAGAAATCTGGATTCCCAATGAAAACCCATTGAAAAGAGGGACCTCAAAAACAACCAATCTGAATGGTTTGTCCTCTGGGTTTCGCCTGCTAAATAAGTTCAGTTTTTCTCAGACATGATTAAAACAGTTTTAGAATCTTCAGAGTGTTTTCTATCCAAATCTACTAATAATATGCATATCTTATCTTCTGGGGATGAGTAGCAGGCAGTTGAATTTGGGCATGCATTTCATCCGGACGTGAAACCAAGAAGTTAACAAGTATTTTAATCAACTTAAATCTGAACAAAAAATATGTGTATTTTATATACTCCCATTTTCTTTGAATATTTGGGATATCAACACACTATCCTAAACGTGTTGCACTGCAAACCGGGCTTAATAAGCCACCTAGAACCGTAAGATGACAGTGGGTCTAGAAGCCTCCGTAGATGACAGTGGGTCTAGAAGCCTCCGTAGATGACAGTGGGTCTAGAAGCCTCCGTAGATGACAGTGGGTCTAGAAGCCTCCGTAGATGACAGTGGGTCTAGAAGCCTCCGTAGATGACAGTGGGTCTAGAAGCCTCCGTAGATGACAGTGGGTCTAGAAGCCTCCGTAGATGACAGTGGGTCTAGAAGCCTCCGTAGATGACAGTGGGTCTAGAAGCCTCCGTAGATGACAGTGGGTCTAGAAGCCTCCGTAGATGACAGTGGGTCTAGAAGCCTCCGTAGATGACAGTGGGTCTAGAAGCCTCCGTAGATGACAGTGGGATAAGAAGCCTCCGTAGATGACAGTGGGATAAGAAGCCTCCGTAGATGACAGTGGGTCTAGAAGCCTCCGTAGATGACAGTGGGTCTAGAAGCCTCCGTAGATGACAGTGGGTCTAGAAGCCTCCGTAGATGACAGTGGGTCTAGAAGCCTCCGTAGATGACAGTGGGTCTAGAAGCCTCCGTAGATGACAGTGGGTCTAGAAGCCTCCGTAGATGACAGTGGGATAAGAAGCCTCTGTAGATGACAGTGGGTCTAGAAGCCTCCGTAGA
Source organism: Oncorhynchus keta (assembly GCF_023373465.1). Classification (NCBI taxonomy): domain Eukaryota; kingdom Metazoa; phylum Chordata; class Actinopteri; order Salmoniformes; family Salmonidae; genus Oncorhynchus; species Oncorhynchus keta. The sequence continues at coordinate 258,216 of NC_068439.1, read as the reverse complement.
TGACAGTGGGTCTAGAAGCCTCCGTAGATGACAGTGGGTCTAGAAGCCTCCGTAGATGACAGTGGGTCTAGAAGCCTCCGTAGATGACAGTGGGATAAGAAGCCTCCGTAGATGACAGTGGGTCTAGAAGCCTCTGTAGATGACAGTGGGTCTAGAAGCCTCCGTAGATGACAGTGGGTCTAGAAGCCTCCGTAGATGACAGTGGGTCTAGAAGCCTCCGTAGATGACAGTGGGTCTAGAAGCCTCCGTAGATGACAGTGGGTTAAGAAGCCTCCGTAGATGACAGTGGGTCTAGAAGCCTCCGTAGATGACAGTGGGTCTAGAAGCCTCCGTAGATGACAGTGGGTCTAGAAGCCTCCGTAGATGACAGTGGGTCTAGAAGCCTCCGTAGATGACAGTGGGTCTAGAAGCCTCCGTAGATGACAGTGGGTCTAGAAGCCTCCGTAGATGACAGTGGGTCTAGAAGCCTCCGTAGATGACAGTGGGTCTAGAAGCCTCCGTAGATGACAGTGGGTCTAGAAGCCTCCGTAGATGACAGTGGGTCTAGAAGCCTCCGTAGATGACAGTGGGTCTAGAAGCCTCCGTAGATGACAGTGGGTCTAGAAGCCTCCGTAGATGACAGTGGGTCTAGAAGCCTCCGTAGATGACAGTGGGTCTAGAAGCCTCCGTAGATGACAGTGGGTCTAGAAGCCTCCGTAGATGACAGTGGGTCTAGAAGCCTCCGTAGATGACAGTGGGTCTAGAAGCCTCCGTAGATGACAGTGGGTTAAGAAGCCTCCGTAGATGAGTGGGTCTAGAAGCCTCCGTACATGACAGTGGGTCTAGAAGCCTCCGTAGATGACTGTGGGTCTAGAAGCCTCCGTAGATGACAGTGGGTCTAGAAGCCTCCGTAGATGACAGTGGGTCTAGAAGCCTCCGTAGATGACAGTGGGTCTAGAAGCCTCCGTAGATGACAGTGGGTCTAGAAGCCTCCGTAGATGACAGTGGGTCTAGAAGCCTCCGTAGATGACAGTGGGTCTAGAAGCCTCCGTAGATGACAGTGGGTCTAGAAGCCTCCGTAGATGACAGTGGGTCTAGAAGCCTCCGTAGATGACAGTGGGTCTAGAAGCCTCCGTAGATGACAGTGGGTCTAGAAGCCTCCGTAGATGACAGTGGGTCTAGAAGCCTCCGTAGATGACAGTGGGTCTAGAAGCCTCCGTAGATGACAGTGGGTCTAGAAGCCTCCGTAGATGACAGTGGGTCTAGAAGCCTCCGTAGATGAGTGGGTCTAGAAGCCTCCGTACATGACAGTGGGTCTAGAAGCCTCCGTAGATGACTGTGGGTCTAGAAGCCTCCGTAGATGACAGTGGGTCTAGAAGCCTCTGTAGATGACAGTGGGTCTAGAAGCCTCCGTAGATGACAGTGGGTCTAGAAGCCTCCGTAGATGACAGTGAGTGGAGTCTCTATCATTTGCTGAACATATAGTTTGATATGCCTCACCTGTTCAAAAGCCGTGTGTGTAATCTTAACCTCTCCTTCCACAGAGGGGGCCGAGGGCTGAGGAGCCAATGTTCTCCAGCAGCCTGTGGGGTCCATCATGTGACAGCCTAGACCAGCTGGTAGACCACTGCCTGCTGCCTGAGCTCAGCCCTGGAGACTGGCTGGTCTTTAACAACATGGGGGCTGCTGGTCTGGGGGACATCTCCTCCTTCAGTGACCGCTCAGCCATCAGACCACCTGTCTACTACACTGTCTCCACTGCTGACTGGTACGGCCTAGTTATAGTGCTGCAGGGGGAGGTCTAATGTGTATTTCTCTCTAAATCAAATCAAATTTTATTTGTCACATACACATGGTTAGCAGATGTTAATGTGAGTGTAGCGAAATGCTTGTGCTTCTAGTTCCGACAATGCAGTAATAACCAACAAGTAATCTAGCTAACAATTCCAAACCTACTACCTTATACACAGTGTAAAGGGGATACCATGTTGCTTCATGCGTTGCGTCTCTTCCTTCAGAACCAACTACCTACCTTCAGAACCAACTACCTACCTTACCACCTCTACTCCTTCAGAACCAACTACCTACCTAACCACCTCTACTCCTTCAGAACCAACTACCTACCTTACCATCTCTACCTTCAGAACCAACTACCTACCTTCAGAACCAACTACCTACTTTACCATCTCTACTCCTTTAGAACCAACTACCTACCTTACCATCTCTACCTTCAGAACCAACTACCTACCTTCAGAACCAACTACCTACCTTACCATCTCTACTCCTTCAGAACCAACTACCTACCTTACCACCTCTACTCCTTCAGAACCAACTACCTACCTTACCACCTCTACTCCTTCAGAACCAACTACCTACCTTACCATCTCTACTCCTTCAGAACCAACTACCTACCTTACCACCTCTACTCCTTCAGAACCAACTACCTACCTTACCATCTCTACTCCTTCAGAACCAACTACCTACCTTACTACCTCTACTCCTTCAGAACCAACTACCTACCTTACCACCTCTACTCCTTCAGAACCAACTACCTACCTTACCACCTCTACTCCTTCAGAACCAACTACCTACCTTACCACCTCTACTCCTTCAGAACCAACTACCTACCTTACCACCTCTACTCCTTCAGAACCAACTACCTATCTTACCACCTCTACTCCTTCAGAACCAACTACCTACCTTACCACCTCTACTCCTTCAGAACCAACTACCTACCTTACCACCTCTACTCCTTCAGAACCAACTACCTACCTTACCACCTCTACTCCTTCAGAACCAACTACCTACCTTACCACCTCTACTCCTTCAGAACCAACTACCTACCTTACCACCTCTACTCCTTCAGAACCAACTACCTACCTTACCACCTCTACTCCTTCAGAACCAACTACCTATCTTACCACCTCTACTCCTTCAGAACCAACTACCTACCTTACCACCTCTACTCCTTCAGAACCAACTACCTACCTTACTATCTCTTCGTTCAGAACCAGTGTCGCTGGATATATTTGGGTCTCCCGAGTAATGCAGCGGTCTACGGCACCGCTTCTCAGCGCTTGAGGCGTCACTACAGACCCTGGTTCGAATCCAGGCTGTATCACAACCGGCTGTGATTGGGAGTCCCATAGGGCGGCGCACAATTGGCACAGCGTCGTCTGGGTTTGGCCGGTGTAGGCCGTCATTGTAAATAAGAATTTGTTCATAACTGACTTGCCAAGTTAAGTAAATAAAATAAAAAATTGCATTTTGGCAAATGTTTGCAAATGATGTATTCTATTCTCTGCCTCATTCCAGTAGCTGCATGTTCAATACTGTGAGATGTTTTTGAATCTCTTATTGGAAAAACGTCTGTTCATAGTATTTCCTATTTAACCGGTTAATGGGGGTTGGTTAGTCGGCAACAAAATTGACTGAAATTTGCATCCGTACTCATATTAGATATCAATGTTATGTCCGTCATGCTAGGAGTTCACATTCCGAAGTGGTGATGTATATTGGCGCACCCATTTCTTTCATCTTCACTGTTTGTGATAGATAATATATCAAAAACATTGACAAGATGTATACTGGAAAATATTGTTGGAAGCTTTACCGTCATTGCCCATTCCTGATTTTATTGTGTTCCACTGCAACTTTATTAGTCAAACGATTTTTTTCCCCCTGTGTGTTCCCCAGGTACAACATACAGGAGGCTGGAATAGCTGTGGACAGCGCCATGAAGAACTTCTCCATGGTCCAGTACGGTGCATAGCTCCGCTCTGTCCCTCCCTCTCCGGTGTGACATCCGAGAGAGATCTCCTTACCCTGGGCTTTTAGTGGTCAACATTCCAACGGCCGTGGAAAATGCAGTGTTAAACTTTCCAGGAAGGTTGAAATAGACTTGTGATTTCCTGGGAACAGAAAACGATTTATTGGTGACCCATACCTCCCAATTCTCAATTTGTTTTTGGAAAAAAGAAAAAGATCAACACGTTTATCCCTCTTCCTACTCGCCCCTCAGATAGAAAACACGTTTATACCTCTTCCTACTCGCCCCTCCTCCTCAGATAGAAAACAGCACGTTTATCCCTCTTCCTACTCGCCCCTCCTCCTCAGATAGAAAACAGCACGTTTATCCCTCTTCCTGCTCGCCCCTCAGATAGAAAACACGTTTATACCTCTTCCTACTCGCCCCTCCTCCTCAGATAGAAAACAGCACGTTTATCCCTCTTCCTACTCGCCCCTCCTCCTCAGATAGAAAACAGCACGTTTATCCCTCTTCCTACTCGCCCCTCCTCCTCCTCAGATAGAAAACACGTTTATCCCTCTTCCTACTCGCCCCTCCTCCTCAGATATAAAACACGTTTATACCTCTTCCTACTCGCCCCTCCTCCTCCTCAGATAGAAAACACGTTTATCCCTCTTCCTACTCGCCCCTCCTCCTCCTCAGATAGAAAACACGTTTATCCCTCTTCCTACTCGCCCCTCCTCCTCAGATAGAAAACACGTTTATCCCTCTTCCTACTCGCCCCTCCTCCTCAGATAGAAAACACGTTTATCCCTCTTCCTACTCGCCCCTCCTCCTCAGATAGAAAACACGTTTATCCCTCTTCCTACTCGCCCCTCCTCCTCCTCAGATAGAAAACACGTGTATCCCTCTTCCTACTCGCCCCTCAGATAGAAAACACGTTTATCCCTCTTCCTACTCGCCCCTCAGATAGAAAACACGTTTATCCCTCTTCCTACTCGCCCCTCAGATAGAAAACACGTTTATCCCTCTTCCTACTCGCCCCTCAGATAGAAAACACGTTTATCCCTCTTCCTACTCTCCCCTCAGATAGAAAACACGTTTATCCCTCTTCCTACTCGCCCTCAGATAGAAAACACGTTTATCCCTCTTCCTACTCGCTCCTCAGATAGAAAACACGTTTATCCCTCTTCCTACTCGCCCCTCCTCCTCAGATAGAAAACACGTTTATCCCTCTTCCTACTCGCCCCTCCTCCTCAGATAGAAAACACGTTTATCCCTCTTCCTACTCGCCCCTCCTCCTCAGATAGAAAACACGTTTATCCCTCTTCCTACTCGCCCCTCCTCCTCAGATAGAAAACACGTTTATCCCTCTTCCTACTCGCCCCTCCTCCTCAGATAGAAAACACGTTTATCCCTCTTCCTACTCGCCCCTCCTCCTCAGATAGAAAACACGTTTATCCCTCTTCCTACTCGCCCCTCAGATAGAAAACACGTTTATCCCTCTTCCTACTCGCCCCTCAGATAGAAAACACGTTTATCCCTCTTCCTACTGGCCCCTCAGATAGAAAACACGTTTATCCCTCTTCCTACTGGCCCCTCAGATAGAAAACACGTTTATCCCTCTTCCTACTCGCCCCTCAGATAGAAAACACGTTTATCCCTCTTCCTACTCGCCCCTCCTCCCCCTCAGATAGAAAACACGTTTATCCCTCTTCCTACTCGCCCCTCAGATAGAAAACACGTTTATCCCTCTTCCTACTCGCCCCTCCTCCCCCTCAGATAGAAAACACGTTTAACAGTAACATATGCAACTAAATGGATGACTGTGTAGATGGAACTCCGCTTCCTAACCAGGTTTATTCATTAGATATTTTACATAAATGTGTAATTGGTTCATTTATATTATATATTGATTACCTGTTGACAGTCTTGTAAAAATCACTTGTCTGTTCAACATGATGATGCATTTGTCTATAGAAGATGATTCGCCAGGTTTAATATTTAAAATCAGTACTAAATTTTTGCTTTTGACCCCATAGTCTAGTTTAAGTGAGATGTTAACCTTAACCCATTCTTGATTACGTTTCATATTTTTTTTTGGGGGGGGGGTTTATTAATTGCATTTTGTCAAATAATATGGAGCACGTTTGAGTTCCCGCCAACATTTTCCCCAAGTACATGCGGTTTTACTGAGCAATATCTTCCGTGGGAATACTGTTGTCTGTTTGAACGCTACATGGATAACTGTGATTCCATTGTGACATCTTAACGTTCTTGCTTGGTGAGAGGGGCATTTGAAGGATTTGTTGAAGTGATTTCTTCCCAGAGGACTTCTGAACAGAACTAGCTGGGTTCTGTTTGCTAATGTACAGACAGAACTTTACCAGGCTGGCCGAAAGTGGTCCTTGGTTCTAAAACCTTTTGAGGAAGTGTTCTGGACAGGAAAGCCCCCTTCAGCATTACAGCCCTTGGCTTTCACTCTGATCATGCTGTATAGCTTCTCTGCTGGGTTAGAGATACAACTAACATCAGCCTTGAGACTTGGAACATTTTGTTTCGATAAACATTTCAGCCACAAGTGTGTTTACAAGGCTTTGTTCTCTGTCGCCACACCACATAGCAGTCCACCAATAGACTTGTCTTCATATTTATGTGGATCTAGCTTCTCATGCCTCTCTTACTGTATGGTGGTCTAACATAATGTCTAAATAAGGTGACCAGAGCTGGACCCATATCTGGTTGTGCTCTTTCCATCTCCATTGCTCATTGTCAATCCCAAGCTGTTTGCCATGACAATGAGTGACAAGGAAGTGGGCATGATAGTGCAAACAGACTGGCACTCAAGCTAGACCAGACCTGACTCTTAACTGTCCCCCTTGTTGGACAAGTAAAGTACTGGAAATGACTTTCTAAGGCACTAATGGACCGTGTCCTATTTTTGACTGTAAATTGTGCTTGTTAAAGTAATGCAAGTGATTAATTTAATACATCTTTTGGACTGAAACCCTGTCTTTGGAGTTTTGCTTTTTTCATCTCTGGGAATATATATATACTAAACAAAAATATAAATGCAACAATTTGAATGGTTTTACTGAGTTCATATAAGGAAATCAGTCAATTGAAATAAATTCATTAGGCCCGAATCTATGGAATTCACATTCCTGGGCAGGGGCACAGCCATGGATGGGCTTAGGCCCACCCACTGGGGAGCCAGGCCCACCCACTGGGGAGCCAGGCCCACCCACTGGGGAGGCAGACCCACCCACTGGGGAGGCAGACCCACCCACTGGGGAGGCAGACCCACCCACTGGGGAGGCAGGCCCACCCACTGGGGAGGCAGACCCACCCACTGGGGAGGCAGACCCACCCACTGGGGAGCCAGGCCCACCCACTGGGGAGGCAGACCCACCCACTGGGGAGCCAGGCCCAGCTAATCAGAATTATTGTTTTTTTCCCACAAGGGCTATATTACAGACAAATACTCCTCAGTTTTGTCAGGTGGCTGGTCTCAAATGATCCTGCAGGTGAAGAAGCCAGATGTGGAGGTCCTGGACTGGCGTAGTTACACGTGGTCTGCGGTTGTGAGGCCGGTTGGACGTACTGCAAAATTCTCTAAAATGTTGGAGGCAGCCTACGGTAGAGAAATTAACATGCAAAAGCTCTGGTGGACATTCCTGCAGTCAACATGCCAATTGCACACTCCCTCAACTTGAGACAACTATGGCATTGTGTTGACAAAACTGCACATTTTAGTGGCCTTTTATTGTCCCCAGCACAAGGTGCACCTGTGTAATGATCCTGCTGTTTAATCAGTTTATTGATATTCCACACCTGTCAGGTGGATGGATTATCTTGGTAAAGAGAAATGCTCACTAACAGTGATGTAAACACATTTGTGCACAACATTTGAGCGAAATAAGCATTTTGGGGATCTTTTATTTCAGTGTTTAATATTTGATACACAGTAACAGCAAAGTTTTAAACACCTACTCATTCAAGGGTTATTTATTTGTACTATTTTCTACATTGTAGAATAAATAGTGAAGACATCAAAACTATGAAATAACACACAGAATTATGTAGTAACCAAAAAAAATGTGTTACAACAAATTGAAATATATTTGAGATTCTTCAACCTTTTGCCTTGACAGCTTTGCACACTTATGGCATTCTCTCAAACAGCTTCACCTGAAATGCTTTTCCAACAGTCTTGAAGGAGTTCCCACATATGCTGAGCACTTGTTGGCTGCTTTTCCAACTCATCCCAAACCTTCTCAATTGGGTTGAGGTTGGGTGATTGTGGAGGCCAGGTCATCTGATGCAGCACTCCACCACTCTCCTTCTTGGTCAAATAGCCCTTACAGAGCCTGGAGGTGTGTTGGGTCATTGTCCTGTTGAAAAATAAATACAAGTGGGACTAAGTGCAAACCAGATGTGATGATGTGATGTGTATCACTGCAGAATGCTGTGGTAGTCTTGCTTGTTAAGTGTGCCTTGAATTCTAAATAAAACATTGACTGTCACCAGCAAAGCACCCCCACACCATCTCCTCCATGCTTCACGGTGGGAACCACACACCATCACACCTCCATGCTTCACGGTGGGAACCACACACCATCATATCTCCTCCATGCTTCACGGTGGGAACCACCTCCATGCTTCACGGTGGGAACCACACACCATCACACCACCTCCATGCTTCACGGTGGGAACCACACATGCAGAGATCATCTGTTCACCTACTCTGCGTCTCACAAAGACTGGTGGTTGGAACCAAAAATCTCACATTTGGACTCATCAGATCAAAGGACACATTTTCACCGGTCTAATGCCCATTGCTCGTGTTTCTTGGCCCAAGCAAGTCTCCTTATTAATGGTGTCCTTTAGTAGTAGTTTCTTTGCAGCAAATCGGCCATGAAGGCCTGATTCACGCAGTCTCCTCTGAACAGTTGATGTCTCTGTTACTTGAACTCTGTGAAGCATTTATTTGGGCTGCAATTTCTGAGGCTGGTAACTAACTTATCCTCTGCACCAGAGGTAATTCTGGGTCTTCCTTTCCTGTGGCGGTCCTCATGAGAGCCAGTTTCATCATTGGGCTTGATGGCTTTTGTGACTGCACATGAAGAAACGTTAAAAGTTCTTGAAGTTTTCCACATTGACTGACCTTCATGTCTTAAAGTAATGATGGACTGACCTTCATGTCTTAAAGTAATGGACTGTCATTTCTCTTTGCTTATTTGAGCTATTCTTGCCGTAATATGGTATTTTACCAAATAGGGATATCTTCTGTATACCACCCCTACCTCGTCACAACACAACTGATTGGTTCAAACGCACTAAGAAGGAAATAAGTTCAACAAATTAACCTTGAACAAGGCACACATGTTAATTGAAAAGCATTCCAGGTGACTACCTCATGAAGCTGGTTGAGAGAATGCCAAGAGTGTGCAGAGCTGTCATCAAGGTAAAGGGTGGCTACTTTGAAGAATCTCGTATAATATATTTTGATTTGTTAACACTTTTTTGGTTACTACATGATTCCATATGTGTTATTTCATAGTTTTGATGTCTTCATGTAGAACGTTGTAAAAAATAAAGAAAACCCTTGAATGGTGTGTAGTTGGTGAGTCCAAACTGTTGACTGGTACTGTATTTATATGGTAACATTTTGAATCTGGGCTTTACTACTATAGCACATAGAAACACATTAACTAACACATTTATAAATGGAAAAACAGACAGTAAAAATATATATAATCAATAAGATTGAAGTGTGTCCTATATCTAGGATATAAGAAAGCTCTGGAAATATATATTTTTACACATTTAACCCCCATTTTTTTGGTTGGCACAAAACTACCTCTACTTATTTTTTTTTTAAAAACCAGTACCAGGTTACCTTCAGAAGAGTCCCGGAACAGTTGTGTTTTTACTAAACAAATATGTTCTGATTTTCAGGGGGACTGCTGATTATTACTGCCGGTAATACTTAGTTGTTCTTGTAATGCCTCCATTTAATCCTGTTTGTTATATTCATTCCAAAACAATACATTCATTCACTGTTTTTAATACACCTTAAAAATGTTTTTGCTTACCCTGGTGTGAAATAAAACCTCATTCCATACACGACTTTCATGAACTCTTGCCTTGCGCTAATGGAGGTGCCAAATACAGATTATTAGCAGGTGATTAGTTAAGAAGCCAACTACTTCAAAGACTGCAACAATGCTGGACTATCATACCTGTAGACTGTGACACATTTATACGTTCTATTGCTAGTGACAACTGCACAGAAAAGATGCTCAGACGGCCAACGTAATAATATGCCAAATGTACACTCTTTTGAGGATAAAGAACCTGCTTCGGATTTTCATCTTGACATAGCCAAGAGTTCATATGAGGAAGTGTCGGTGGTGCAGCCCAATCAAATCTCAGACACCCAAGAAATGAGGAATGAATACTACCACTTAAGAGACAGAAAGCTGTCGTAGATGTTTATCAGATGAGGATATCGTAAAAGCTCTATGAAAACTGAATCAGATGAGCAACGTGTAACTGGAGTGTTTGACGTCTGAATAAGCGAGGATACACTGAAATGTGTTTTTGTCGGATCAGGTATACCACTCCAAACCATGTCTTTTACATTGATTCGTGATAAATGGGAGAGGGTCCATTTGGAGAGAAGTGGTTTCAAAAAGTTCACATGGGTAGGCCTGTAGTTATCTGGTGTTGGTTTATAGTTATCAAAGGCAGGCCTATTTGCAGGAAAGATTAAAGAGTCCAATCCTTACTGTGTAGTACATTTTCGATATCAATTTTCAGTCAATCAGCAAAGGATACTAAAACAAACGTTGAGCTCCGGAGAGGGAGCAACTTGCATTGTCATGACATAATACTGCCGCAAATAAGGTGTACAGGGAATTAAAGACAACGACCGACCTCTGGTGACGTTGGCTAGCTAAACGCATGCGCAGAAACACGTCACCGGGTCTAACGTAGAGATTCTTTTGAGGAGATGGTAAACTTCATTGACTTTGTAACGCCCGTTGTGTGCGTTGCCCATGCGTCGTCAATGGGCCGCGTTCAGCATTCTTGGCGATTCTGGGCCAAGGAGATCACTCCTTCAAGGAATTAATTAGAGTCAATTCTATCTTAAAAACCCAACATTAGCATGAATTACGTGAACAAGAAGTACAACATTACACATTTTCCGAGATAATTAACATGTTCTCTGTAATATCGGATAGTTTTGAAATAGTGTCATTGCATACTACCGAGGAAAATAGAGGTTTCTCGATTCATGCCGCATTTCACGTGCCAGTCGGAGTTAAGAAACTCTGACATGCCTGATTTACTAACTGGTTGAAAACGGCAGGTGTGGAACTACAACCAATTATCAAGTCGAACATTCCAGAGTTAACTATTTCTGACAAGCAAGTGAACGTGGTAATAGTGTAACGACCCTGGGCTACGGGCTAGAAGGTCGAGGTTCGACACCTGCTCCCTGCATTGTTTCATTCATGGGGCCGCAGGGCCAGTAACCGAAAGGTTGCAAGTTCGAATCCCCGAGCTGACAATGTAGAAATCTGTCGTTCTGCCCATGAACCAGTAGTTAACCCACCGTTCCTAGGCCGTCAATGAAAATAACAATTTGTTCTTAACTGACTTGCCTGGTAAAATACATTACAATATCTTGACGTTTAGAAGGTATCGCTTAACGATTAGTTTAGCAGCCGTTTGATGCAGCATGACAACGGGAACGCGATGGGTCGACGTCTGCCGGCAGAGTTTCGCCATTTATTTATTGCATATTTCCTCTATTATCTTGGTCGAATTGTGCGTTAAATCAAAGTTGTTTCTTACGAAAATGAAAACGTGTCCGTTTGTCAATTTCACGAGGTTGGGGTAGTAACGTGTTCAACTACTTAAAACACTGGCTCTAATCCAGGTTGTGCCTTTAGATTTGGAGAAAATGGAGATCTAAAGACAACCATGTAACATCTCTCACTGACTTGTGGAACCCTAAACCCCGGCCTGGTCTGTTGCGGCTACGTTCCCTCACTTCTCGCGATGTTGCGCCTACGTTCCCGGCACTTCTCGCGATATTTCGCCTCTCGGTTTAGAAACGCTGTGACCAGACCAAAGACAACAAGGTGAACACTAGCAGGAGCGACTTCGCTGCTTGAGTGTTGCTTGTTCACGAAATGGACTGCTCAAATCTAACCAATGTACGCACAGAGTCCAAGGATTACCAGGTAACAATAATGTAAACCTTTCGAAATGTCTTTTTTTTCTTCCCATTGTGTATAGTTGTAACGTTATTACTATGCCACTTTAAATTGCCTAGTGTGTGAGCTTGTGTAACCTATAAACAAAGACCACTGCCTCAACAACTGAGAGCTGAGATGTATGTAGTTTTAATCCGTTAAACAGTATGGAACAACCAAAACATTCAGGGCAGGCACCTTTGCGAACGACCGTGATACATTGCTGCGATATTGCTGCATTGATTGTTGATCTAAATTTAAATGTGGTCGAGAAATAACTGCTATCACAAAGAGCATGTTACCAAGATGCACATTTATAATAGCAGACAACTTATTTATTCATGTCAAATATAATGTTGCTGCTATTTTATGTAACAACTGCATTGTCGTACATGTGTTTTCACCGACGTTATGAAACTAAAAATGGTGTATGGGGTTGCTGCCGGAGCACCGTGCAGCGGGTACCCTCACGAGGTTCTATTTGACGAGAATACATGGAGCTGGTCAAACTATTTCTGCTAAATTAATTCAGATACATTCTAAATAAATGATATTTAATTAGCACTACAATTATATGAAACGATAGAATGCCAAACCAAATATAGCAGCCTAGAGGTAGATAAATAAATGGTGGTTTCTTCCCCGTCTTCTCTCTGACAGTGGCGAGAATGATGAACTATAAGGCTAGCTGTGTGCACTGCGGAGGCCACTGACTACTTCAGCCGATCAGACCTTTGGAAAGACATGTGTGTGTCTTCCTTGAGGATGTTCGTAAAACTCCACAGACCCCTCTTGTGCAGTGTAACCCAGAATTATGTGACCACTTGGTTAAGGCGACACCATTTTGCCTAGGACCAGTGGCGACCAGTCATTCAGGGCAGGGGAAAAGTCCCACATTTTTTGCAAAAAAAAGCTTGCCTGTTTTGCGTGTTATTTTGTCTTTAAACGTGTCACATATCAGTTTGTAAACAATGTGTGTGTATATATATATATATATCACTGACTTAATGAAGCTGCATACAAACATGGTCTCTTTTTTAAATGTTATTTTCTTGATTTCGTCAGCTCCAAAATGCAGGTGTTTCAGCCCAGCTCAGTGCTTTCTGTAGTGATGGGGGCAAGCCAGCAGAATATACGGAGCGTTGCGCCATGATTGGCTCAGTGTTCTGTCACTCATGCCAAGTCTAAGGGTAGAGATAGAAAATTATAGCCCCTTGGGTGCGGCAATAGAGTTACATTAGAAGTGCCCATCCAAGAAGGCTTAAGGTCATTGGCCACAGATACAATTATGTCAAATCACATTATATGTTCAGTAGCTTTGATTGGACTGATCATGTCAACGTCATACTTTAAAAATCTTAGCTGGCAGTCATCATCATGAATCCACTGACAAATCCTTTTTAATCCTTGTCATATGAAGAGAAATTATAGATAAAATGTATCGGTGCTCATCGGCGATTGGACATAAACATTACACAACCAGTTGGAAATCACAAATTCAACAATGAGTGGTTTGGAAGGAATCAGTGGCTGTGTGGTCCCACATCTGGAATTAAGGGCCTCTTTTTTTTTTTTTTTTTTTTTTCTCCCCCCAAATTTAAAATTATAAACATTCAACATTGGCCATGCTGTCAATAAAGCATGATTTGTGCTCCTCTCAAATCAACTGTTACCTCAGAACTGCGAAGTCTTGAACTCATTGAAGTCAAGTTAATTAACTGGGAAGTCGGGAATAAACAAGCTCTGACTGGGAAAACGTCTTGAAAGGTCATCCAACTGACTTCAGTGACTTCAAGGCAACTAACTGGAAGGTTGGGTATAAACTGGTTGAGAGAATTCCAGGAGTGTGCAAAGCTGTCATCAATGCAAAAGGTGGTCACTTTGAAGAATCTCATATAATATATTTTGATTTTTTAAAACTTGTTTTTGGTTACTACATGGTTCCATATGTGTTATTTCATAGTTTTGATGTCTTCACTAATATTTTACAATGTAGAAAATAGTAAAACATTAAGAAAAACCCTTGAATGAGTAGGTGTGTCTACTCTTGACTGGTACTGTATTTACATTAGTCTATAGCCTACAAATAGCCCCAGTAATACCATGTAGTCGTAGGCCAATTAGAGTATAGCCTACAAATAGCCCCAGTAATACCATGTAGTCGTAGGCCAATTAGAGTATAGCCTACAAATAGCCCCAGTAATACCATGTAGTCGTAGGCCAATTAGAGTATAGCCTACAAATAGCCCCAGTAATACCATGTAGTCGTAGGCCAATCAGAGTATAGCCTACAAATAGCCCCAGTAATACCATGTAGTCGTAGGCCAATTAGAGTATAGCCTACAAATAGCCCCAGTAATACCATGTAGTCGTAGGCCAATTAGAGTATAGCCTACAAATAGCCCCAGTAATACCATGTAGTCGTAGGCCAATCAGAGTATAGCCTACAAATAGCCCCAGTAATACCATGTAGTCGTAGGCCAATTAGAGTATAGCCTACAAATAGCCCCAGTAATACCATGTAGTCGTAGGCCAATTAGAGTATAGCCTACAAATAGCCCCAGTAATACCATGTAGTCGTAGGCCAATTAGAGTATAGCCTACAAATAGCCCCAGTAATACCATGTAGTCGTAGGCCAATTAGAGTATAGCCTACAAATAGCCCCAGTAATACCATGTAATCGTAGGCCAATCAGAGTATAGCCTACAAATAGCCCCAGTATACCATGTAATCGTAGGCCAATCAGAGTATAGCCTACAAATAGCCCCAGTAATACCATGTAGTCGTAGGCCAATTAGAGTATAGCCCTATTGTTGTTTGTTTCTGAACTGGCCCGAATGGCAGAGCTATCATTCAGCACCACAATTTGGTTCAACTTCTTTAAATAACATCATCCTGGGACTGTCCTTTCAGCATATTTGGCTTAAAATGTATTTTTTAGTCCTTTCACTTCAAATAACCAAGTTCTGTCTAATAGTCCTACTTATCATTACAAATAGGAGATGATCACTTCTCACCATGATGCTCTTTAGTAACGTTAGATCAAAACTGAATTCATGTCTCTCAAGATCACATAATGATTCATTTTTTCATTTTGCATAACAGAGCCTAATATAATAGCATAGCCTGTAACGTTACTGTTACACCAACACCTAATTTCAATGAGATTTTAAGATGGTGATTTAATGATGATGATGGTTAGCTGAAGCCGAATAGTCAAAATGTAGAATGTGACAGAACTCCACAGCGCTCACCGCTAGAGAGGATATATACTTTGAAACAAAATACAGAAAGGCTATTAGTTTAACAGCATCTGCTTTAATTCACTCACCAAACAGTAATTCACAAATATCTAAATCACCATGAAACTAATTGAGATCACATGACTGGCCCAGAGCAACACATGACTGGCCCAGAGCAACACATGACTGGCCCAGAGCAACACATGACTGGCCCAGAGCAACACATGACTGGCCCAGAGCAACATATGACTGGCCCAGAGCAACACATGACTGGCCCAGAGCAACACATGACTGGCCCAGAGCAACACATGACTGGCCCAGAGCAACACATGACTGGCCCAGAGCAACACATGACTGGCCCAGAGCAACACATGACTGGCCCAGAGCAACACATGACTGGCCCAGAGCAACACTTGACTGGCCCAGAGCAACACATGACTGGCCCAGAGCAACACATGACTGGCCCAGAGCAACACATGACTGGCCCAGAGCAACACATGACTGGCCCAGAGCAACACATGACTGGCCCAGAGCAACACATCACTGGCCCAGAGCAACACATGACTGGCCCAGAGCAACACTTGACTGGCCCAGAGCAACACTTGACTGGCCCAGAGCAACACTTGACTGGCCCAGAGCAACACTTGACTGGCCCAGAGCAACACATGACTGGCCCAGAGCAACACATGACTGGCCCAGAGCAACACTTGGGTCCTTCTGTAGCTCAGTTGGTAGAGCATGGCGCTTGTAACGCCAGGTTAGTGGGTTCGATTCCCGGGACCACCCATACGTAGAATGTATGCACACATGACTGTAAGTCGCTTTGGATAAAAGCGTCTGCTAAATGGCATATATTATTATTATTATTATTATGCAGTCTGAATGGTAAAACATGAAGAATTATCATTCACCATTGACAGTGATGATGACCTATTTTTAAAATACGTATGCCAAACTTGGTGTTTGAGGGAATTCAAAATATAACTTTTTCTTTATTTATCTTGAACCTTTATTTAACTAGGGTTTAGACAATAGCCTGTGTGGCCATAGGTAGATGTTGTAATTGGAGCACTCATTTTTCTATGCATATTCTAGAATGATGGGCTATTAAATTGGCTACGTCTGTCAGTACAAACTTTCAGGAAATTATGTAATTTATGTTTTTTTTTGCACTACCTCACCTAAAACATAGACCTACACCACTGGCTAGATCAGCTGTTTCAGCGACTTTGTACTAATGTACAATATTCACTATTCTCCAACCAGTGGTAACACAACACTGATATCTGTATCTCTGATACGCCTAACATTCTAAAAGGCTATCAAATCTATTTCAGTTGATGTTTAGGTGACTGTATGCTGTAAGATGAAGAAGCTGTGGTCTTCAATTGTTTCATACAGAACAGCCACAAAGACACAGACCAGCAGCACTGCACAGAGGATGAGCCCTTGCTTAGAGACAACCCCAGGCGTTTTGTCATCTTCCCAATCCAGTACCCTGACATCTGGAGGATGTACAAACAGGCCCAGGCCTCCTTCTGGACAGTGGAAGAGGTGGGGGCTAATTAACTTGAATTCCAAATGCTGCCTATTCCCTGGAAAGAGCAAGACTGTCGTCAGAATACATGAAACAACACTCCCTCATTTTGAATGTGTGAAAACTGAAGGCTGTCGCTTGCTAGATTGATGTGTGGTTTGTAAAGCCTAATGTCAGGAGAGCGAGGCAATATGCTACATACAACACACAAAGTCTCACTCACTTTAAAAAAACACACACAAAAAAAGCACGGTTTAATGTAGGTGGTTGATTTGTGGTTAGGAGGTGGTTGATGTGTGGTACTGTTTGTAACCAACCGTCTGTGCTGCAGGTGGATCTATCTAAGGACCTGGCACACTGGGACAACTTGAAGCCTGATGAGAAACACTTCATCTCTCACATCTTAGCTTTCTTCGCTGCCAGCGACGGCATCGTCAACGAGAACCTTGTGAGTCCCTCTCTTAGGAACCCTGGTCTGTAGGGCGTTAGGAACCCTGGTCTGTAGGGCGTTAGGAACCCTGGTCTGTAGGGCGTAAGGAACCCTGGTCTGTAGGGCGTTAGGAACCCTGGTCTGTAGGGCGTTAGGAACCCTGGTCTGTAGGGCGTAAGGAACCCTGGTCTGTAGGGCGTTAGGAACCCTGGTCTGTAGGGCGTTAGGAACCCTGGTCTGTAGGGCGTTAGGAACCCTGGTCTGTAGGGCGTTAGGAACCCTGGTCTGTAGGGCGTTAGGAACCCTGGTCTGTAGGGCGTTAGGAACCCTGGTCTGTAGGGCGTTAGGAACCCTGGTCTGTAGGGCGTAAGGAACCCTGGTCTGTAGGGCGTAAGGAACCCTGGTCTGTAGGGCGTTTAGGAACCCTGGTCTGTAGGGCGTTTAGGAACCCTGGTCTGTAGGGCGTTTAGGAACCCTGGTCTGTAGGGCGTTTAGGAACCCTGGTCTGTAGGGCGTTAGGAACCCTGGTCTGTAGTGCATAAGGAACTCTGGTCTGTAGGGCGTTAGGAACCCTGGTCTGTAGGGCGTTAGGAACCCTGGTCTGTAGGGCGTTAGGAACCCTGGTCTGTAGGGCGTTAGGAACCCTGGTCTGTAGGGCGTTAGGAACCCTGGTCTGTAGGGCGTTAGGAACCCTGGTCTGCAGGGCGTTAGGAATCCTGGTCTGTAGGGCGTTAGGAACCCTGATCTGTAGGGCGTTAGGAACCCTGGTCTGTAGGGCGTTAGGAACCCTGGTCTGTAGGGCGTTAGGAACCCTGGTCTGTAGGGCGTTAGGAACCCTGGTCTGTAGGGCGTAAGGAACCCTGGTCTGTAGGGCGTTAGGAACCCTGGTCTGTAGGGCGTTAGGAACCCTGGTCTGTAGGGCGTTAGGAACCCTGGTCTGTAGGGCGTTAGGAACCCTGGTCTGTAGGGCGTAAGGAACCCTGGTCTGTAGGGCGTAAGGAACCCTGGTCTGTAGGGCGTTAGGAATCCTGGTCTGTAGGGCGTTAGGAACCCTGGTCTGTAGGGCGTTAGGAACCCTGGACTGTAGGGCGTTAGGAACCCTGGTCTGTAGGGCGTTAGGAACCCTGGTCTGTAGGGCGTTAGGAACCCTGGTCTGTAGGGCGTTAGGAACCCTGGTCTGTAGGGCGTAAGGAACCCTGGTCTGTAGGGCGTTAGGAACCCTGGTCTGTAGGGCGTTAGGAACCCTGGTCTGTAGGGCGTTAGGAACCCTGGTCTGTAGGGCGTTAGGAACCCTGGTCTGTAGGGCGTAAGGAACCCTGGTCTGTAGGGCGTTAGGAACCCTGGTCTGTAGGGCGTTAGGAACCCTGGTCTGTAGGGCGTTAGGAACCCTGGACTGTAGGGCGTTAGGAACCCTGGTCTGTAGGGCGTTAGGAACCAATGGAGATTCTCCACTGAGCGGCTTTTTGGTCCAGGACTCGACATCCAGGAACCTGTGTCTGGGAAACTGCCCCATAAGTTTTGTTCTAGATCATGGATGTAGCTATACAGTACTACTGTATAATACTGTATTATACTGTATTATACTGTATTCTCACCCCAGGCTATTTGTTGTTGATGTAGCTATACAGTAGTACTGTATTATACTGTATTATTCTGTATTATACTGTATTCTCACCCCAGTCTATTTGTTGTTGATGTAGCTATACAGTAGTACTGTATTATACTGTATTATTCTGTATTATACTGTATTCTCACCCCAGCCTATTCATCCTTCATCCTTTTATCCTTTATTTTACTAGGCAAGTCAGTTAAGAACACATATTTTCAATGACGGCCTAGGAACAGTGGGTTAACTGCATGTTCAGTGGCAGAACGACAGATTTTTACCTTGATCTTGCAACCTTTCGGTTACTAATCCAACGCTCTAACCACTAGGCTATGCTGCCGACCCACTGTTATCCATCCCTCAGGTCCAGAGGTTTAGTCAGGAGGTACAGCTTCCAGAGGCCCGATCCTTCTATGGGTTCCAGATCCTCATAGAGAACATCCATTCTGAGATGTACGGCATGCTCATCAATACTTACATCAGGGACTCTGAGGAGAGGTACGTGACTATAGTCTAATGAGATGTACAGCATGCTCATCAATACTTACATCAGGGACTCTGAGGAGAGGTACGTGACTATAGTCTAATGAGATGTACGGCATGCTCATCAATATCTACATCAGGGACTCTGAGGAGAGGTACGTGACTATAGTCTAATGAGATGTACGGCATGCTCATCAATATCTACATCAGGGACTCTGAGGAGAGGTACGTGACTATAGTCTAATGAGATGTACGGCATGCTCATCAATATCTACATCAGGGACTCTGAGGAGAGGTACGTGACTATAGTCTAATGAGATGTACAGCATGCTCATCAATACTTACAACAGGGACTCTTGAGGCCCGCATCATGAAGCACCTCAGAGTAGGTGTAGTGATCTAGGATCAGCTCTTCCCTGTCCATGTAACCTTATTCATTATGATCCAAAGGGCAACACTGATCCTAGATCAGCACTCCTCCTGTGTTATGAATTATGAACACAGGCCCTGATATCCTCACCAGGTGGTATATGAAGCTCATTTTGTCAGTTGAGGAGATTATTGTGGTGAAAAGATGATACTAGACTTTGAGGAGGGTTTGGTTGGTGCATGCACAAATGTTCTACACCTGTTCTCCTTGTCTATACAGGGAGCATTTGTTCAATGTTCTACACCTGTTCTCCTTGTCTGTACAGGGAGCATTTGTTCAATGCCATTCAGACTATGCCGTGTGTGAGAAGGAAAGCAGACTGGGCGATCCAGTGGATCTCTGACACCAAATCCACTTTCGGTGAGTTCTTGAAAAAGGAACAGTCTCACAGCTGTAACATCCTCATTGCTATAGTAACAGTGTTCACCCTGGACAATGCATGGCTAGGACATGATCCTCATTGCTATAGTAACAGTGTCCACCCAATGCATGGCTAGGACATGATCCTCATTGCTATAGTAACAGTGTTCACCCAATGCATGGCTAGGACATGATCCTCATTGCTATAGTAACAGTGTTCACCCAATGCATGGCTAGGACATGATCCTCATTGCTATAGTAACAGTGTTCACCCAATGCATGGCTAGGACATGATCCTCATTGCTATAGTAACAGTGTTCACCCTGGACAATGCATGGCTAGGACATGATCCTCATTGCTATAGTAACAGTGTTCACCCAATGCATGGCTAGGACATGATCCTCATTGCTATAGTAACAGTGTTCACCCACCCGAGGACATGATCCTCATTGCTATAGTAACAGTGTTCACCCAATGCATGGCTAGGACATGATCCTCATTGCTATAGTAACAGTGTTCACCCAATGCATGGCGAGGACATGATCCTCATTGCTATAGTAACAGTGTCCACCCAATGCATGGCTAGGACATGATCCTCATTGCTATAGTAACAGTGTTCACCCAATGCATGGCTAGGACATGATCCTCATTGCTATAGTAACAGTGTTCACCCTGGACAATGCATGGCTAGGACACGATCCTCATTGCTATAGTAACAGTGTTCACCCAATGCATGGCTAGGACATGATCCTCATTGCTATAGTAACAGTGTCCACCCAATGCATGGCTAGGACATGATCCTCATTGCTATAGTAACAGTGTTCACCCAATGCATGGCTAGGACATGATCCTCATTGCTATAGTAACAGTGTTCACCCAATGCATGGCTAGGACATGATCCTCATTGCTATAGTAACAGTGTTCACCCAATGCATGGCTAGGACATGATCCTCATTGCTATAGTAACAGTGTTCACCCAATGCATGGCTAGGACATGATCCTCATTGCTATAGTAACAGTGTTCACCCAATGCATGGCTAGGACATGATCCTCATTGCTATAGTAACAGTGTTCACCCAATGCATGGCTAGGACATGATCCTCATTGCTATAGTAACAGTGTACACCCAATGCATGGCTAGGACATGATCCTCATTGCTATAGTAACAGTGTTCACCCAATGCATGGCTAGGACATGATCCTCATTGCTATAGTAACAGTGTTCACCCAATGCATGGCTAGGACATGATCCTCATTGCTATAGTAACAGTGTTCACCCAATGCATGGCTAGGACATGATCCTCATTGCTATAGTAACAGTGTTCACCCACCCGAGGACATGGAAATGTTTCATATGTGTCGTTGGATAGTTATTTTGTGCGTTCATTCTTCGTTTAATAATTCAGCCTTCGCTGCCATTTATACAAAAAAAATGTAATGCTGCCATTTTTTAATTAAACCATTCTTTCATGTTTCAATTCCTCCACAGGGGAGCGGATAGTAGCGTTCGCTGCAGTGGAGGGCATCTTCTTCTCAGGGTCGTTCGCTGCTATTTATTGGTTGAAGAAGAGAGGCCTGATGCCTGGGCTCACCTACTCCAACGAGCTCATCAGCAGAGACGAGGTTAGATACTCTGTGTCCTTTCATCTATGAACCTCCAAACCAGTTCCACTGGCTCTTTTTAGTTGTTCCCTTCTAATCAGGAAGTCATTTACACCTCCCAGGTGAGTGTAATTAACTAGCCGGTAGGTAACATAAACACAAAGTGTTTGGGTCCTCTTGGACTGGGGTTGAACAGTCCAGTTTTAGTCTCTTTTCAAAGGACATCTAAGCTACATCTTGATGCAGCACAAACATTTTCCAGTGAAGTCTCAACATTTTGCTGTTATTTGATTAGAAAAGTAGCAACAGCTAAAATGTATTGACCTCCCTGCCAATATAAGTGTCACTATAGAGTATTGATTTTTTTAATGTATGTTTGTATCTTCAGGGCCTGCACTGTAACTTTGCCTGTCTGTTGTACAGCTACATAGTGAAGAAACCGTCAGAGGACAGGGTGAAGGATATTATCACCAAAGCTGTCAGCATTGAACAGGTGAGTCCGTGAAATGAATACTGTCTATCAGAAGTAGATGCATGACTCTCGCCTAGTGCTGTTGACCGTATTACCTCCACACCAGGGTCATGATGGCAGTCAAATTCCACGTGACCGTTTAGGTGATTAGGCTTCTCCAAGCTCTGATGCTGCGGATGGTCATTAGTAGCCTACCAAACTTACTAACAGCCTGGTACTCAGCACTCTATTGTCCCACTAGTCACTTTGACATCAATGCTAATCTAATCAAACACTCCATGATCATGTCATGTTGCGCAACATTTCAATAGGCTATGGAATTGCGTGAGAACAGAGTGATGGCCTCTATTAAAAAGAGGAGGATCCCATCAGACTATAGACTAGGCCTACTATATTTATTTCTCAACTTTCCTAATATGAAGCACTTGACTTGTCTTTGCAACAGGAGTATAGCTTACCTGATGGGAAAAGCGTCCTCCATTTGCTATTTACAAGCATTTCACTACACTCACAATAACATCTGCTAAATATGTGTATGTGACCAGTAAATTTGATTTGATTTGTATGTGACCAGTAAATTTGATTTGATTTGTATGTGACCAGTAAATTTGATTTGATTTGTATGTGACCAGTAAATTTGATTTGATTTGTATGTGACCAGTAAATTTGATTTGTATGTGACCAGTAAATTTGATTTTGAAGTGCATTGATGACATGTTTTTTCTGCTGCCCATTTCGATACAGGCGCTTATGATAAGGGTACATTCTAAATCAAAACAAATTTCACAAATATTTAGTATATTTAAAGACGAGATTAAATCAGCAATAGTCTGATGGGTGACAATATTAGCCTATCACTTGTGAATGATATATTATGACGTGTCTATGATGCCCAGCATAAGAAACATTACATTTTTTTATTCTAATCATAGTTGTACGCCTCATGTAGCCTAGCCCATAGGCCTATATGTTCTTACAAGGTTTGTATCACAACTACAGTGGCCAAATAACTTAAAATTAAGCACATTCATCCACTTTATAAGGGGCGTAGAGCCTAACTGGCATATACAGAGGGGAGAACAAGTATTTGATACACTGCCGATGTTGCAGGTTTTCCAACTTACAAAGCATGTAGAGGTCTGTAATTTTTTATCATAGGTATTCTTCAACTTTGAGAGCCGGAATCTAAAACAAAAATCCAGAAAATCATATTGTATGGTTTTTAAGTAATTTATTTGCATTTTATTGCATGACATAAGTATTTGATACTTATGTCATGATACTTATGTCTACGAAGGAGAGGTTGAACAGGCTGGTAATAGGGGTTGTGACAATGGCGGCGGATAGTTTCAGAAATAGAGGGTCCAGATTGTCAAGCCCAGTTGATTTATACGGGTCCAGGTTTTGCAGCTCTTTCAGAACATCTGCTATCTGGATTTGGGTAAAGGAGAAGCTGGAGAGGCTTGGTCGAGTAGCTGCGGGGGGCTGAGCTGTTGTCCTAGGTTGGAGTAGCCAGGAGGAAGGCATGGCCAGCCGTTGAGAAATGCTTGTTGAAGTTTTCGATAATCATGGATTTATCGGTGGTGACCGTGTTACCTCGCCTCAGTGCAGTGGGCAGCTGGGAGGAGGTGCTCTTATTCTCCATGGACTTTACAGTGTCCCAGAACTTTTTGGAGTTGGAGCTACAGGATGCAAACTTCTGCTTAAAAAGCTAGCCTTTGCATTCCTGACTGACTGCGTGTATTGGTTCCTGACTTCCCTGAACAGTTGCATATCACGGGGGCTATTCGATGCTATTGCAGTCCGCCACAGGGTGTTTTTGTGCTGGTCGAGGGCAGTCAGGTCTGGAGTGAACCAAGGGCTGTATCTGTTCTTAGTTCTGCATTTTTTTGAACGGAGCATGCTTATCTAAAATGGTGAGGAAGTTACTTTTAAAGAATGACCAGGCTGACGGGATGAGGTCAATATCCTTCCAGGATACCCGGGCCAGGTCGATTAGAAACGATTGCTCGCAGAAGTGTTTTAGGGAGCGTTTGACAGTGATGAGGGGTGGTCCTTTGACCGCGGACCCGTAGCGGATACAGGCAATGATCACTGAGATCCTGATTTGAAGACAGCAGATGTGTATTTGGGGGGCAAGTTGGTCAGGATAATGTCTATTAGGGTGCTCATGTTTACGGATTTAGGGTTGTACCTGGTGGGTTCCTTGATGATTTGTGTGAGATTGTCTTCACTTGTAGCCTGTGAGAAAAACCTGACCATGTGATGGCCGCAGTCTGGGAGAAGGGCACACTGGCAGCAAAAGGCATTTGTTTAGGGTGCGTTACGGCACAAAGGGGATGCAGCCGTGAAATTCAATGCATTGTCAAGTGCTTGTCAAATTGTGAACGAGTGACTGATGTAGTGTGTACAGCCTGCGCAAAAATACAAAGTAGAGCTCATGCCTTTCAAGTGACTTTATTCAAATCATCATTAGAGTCGCAACAAAGCAGCCGTACAATGTATAAAACATAAAGCCCAATGTTTGTGGAACAACTAAAGTTACATTAATAACTCTAAGATATAGGAGTACCTATTTCTTTGTGAATCCTCAACATAGAAAAGACGCATGTGGACCCTCCCTCAAATCGTTTGGAGAAAATGTCCTTCCTATTTTAATTCAGCTTTGGTTCAAATGTTTTCTACATACTATAAAATAATGACACGGGATTCTAAGCTAATCTTGTCTGCTAAATGAACTAGTCCACAGCCAGATCAGGCTATATATAACGTTTTATACTATTCTGTTCTTCTGAAGTAGACTACGTTTTCTTCATGTTTCTTTAGACCGGTCTAAAATAAATAATGGCTTTATTGCGGTAGATGTTCCCAAAGGTCTGTATCAGTGTCTTGTAGGCTGTGTGGAAGCCAGGAGATGCTGAATGTGTTTATGTTAATTAACGGTCACCGTGAGACCAAAGGTCTGCATCAGTGTCTTGTAGGCTGTGTGGAAACCAGGAGATGCTGAATGTGTTTATGTTAATTAACGGTCAATTACCGTGAGACAGACAGTTATTTGCCTGACAGTCACCGGTTGACCGACAGTTATTTGCTTGACAGTCACCGGTTGACCTGCAGATATTTGCACAGTCACCGGTTGACCTGCAGTTATTTGCTTGACAGTCACCGGTTGACAAAATTTGGTGACAGCCACAGCCCTACTCTCGCCATTATAAAAATATACTTAATTGTAAATCCATTAAAAACAGTGAGGTTTGGTTCATAGACCTTTTATCATACAGATACAATTACTATCTAACAATGATCTAGAACATATCCAGAAGGACACATTTTACAGTGAATCTGGAACGTGTCCATAATGGCACATTTTAACGTGAATCTGGAACGTTTCCATAATGGCACATTTTAACGTGAATCTGGAACGTGTCCATAATGGCACATTTTAACGTGAATCTGGAACGTGTCCATAATGGCACATTTTAACGTGAATCTGGAACGTGTCCATAATGGCACATTTTAACGTGAATCTGGAACGTGTCCATAATGGCACATTTTAACGTGAATCTGGAACGTGTCCATAATGGCACATTTTAACGTGAATCTGGAACGTGTCCATAATGGCACATTTTAACGTGAATCTGGAACATATCCATAATGGCACATTTTAACGTGAATCTGGAACGTGTCCAGAAGGACACATTTTAACGTGAATCTGGAATGTGTCCATAATGGCACATTTTACAGTGAATCTGGAACGTGTCCATAATGGCACATTTTAACGTGAATCTGGAACGTGTCCATAATGGCACATTTTAACGTGAATCTGGAACGTGTCCATAATGGCACATTTTAACGTGAATCTGGAACGTGTCCATAATGGCACATTTTACAGTGAATCTGGAACGTGTCCATAATGGCACATTTTAACGTGAATCTGGAACGTGTCCAGAATGGCACATTTTAACGTGAATCTGGAACGTGTCCATAATGGCACATTTTAACGTGAATCTGGAACGTGTCCATAACCACACATGTTCCCATTTCAGGAGTTTCTGACAGAGGCCTTACCTGTGGATCTGATTGGGATTAATGGTGTGCTGATGAAGCAGTACATTGAGTTTGTGGCAGACCGTTTACTCCAAGACCTGGGATTGGCCAAGGTGAGTCTTTCCTTATTATTTTGACTCTACAACATAGTATTTTGATATTTTTAGTGTGTAGGTAGCGTATACATAGCGCCAGCCTCCAACTCATGGATTGATAGGATGTCATGCTTGGCTTGACAATGACAAAATAAAGTTGGAAAGAGCAAAACGAATGCTTTCTATCCCAGGTCTATCTGACAGAAAACCCCTTCGACTTCATGGAGTCCATCTCACTGGAAGGGAAAACAAACTTCTTTGAGAAGCGTGTGGCTGAGTACCAGAGGTATGGAGTGATGTCAAACGCCATGACCTGTGACTTCACCCTTGATGCAGACTTCTAGTTAAAACACATGGTTCCACGTGAAGAAAAAGAGGCTTCAGGAGTTCCATCATAACCTCAGGTGCGATTGGAGGGGAATCCTGATTGGAGGGGAATCCTGATTGGAGGGGAATCCTGATTGGAGGGGAATCCTGATTGGAGGGGAATCCTGATTGGAGGGGAATCCTGATTGGAAGAATTATAACATCAATCCAAGTACAGGCACTCGTGTGGGTTTGAAAATGGAAAAGGGCCACATATTATTACACTTGACCTGTATATTGAATTTACATTTGTTGTATTTTATCTTGATTTAACAAGGACTTCACACTGACAATGGCAGCAATACTAGTGAACCAATGCAATGGTTTTAAATAAGTGTAACCGATGTGAAATGGCTAGCTTAGTTAGCGGTGGTGGCGCGCTAATAGCATTTCAATCGGTGACGTCACTCGCTCTGAGACCTTGAAGTAGTAGTTCCCCTTGCTCTGCAAAGGGTCGTGGCTTTTGTTGAGCGATGGGTAACGATGCTTCCTGGGTGACTGTTGATGTGTGCAGAGGGTCCCTGGTTCGAGCCCAGGTAGGGGCGAGGAGAGGGACAGAAGCTAAACTGTTACATATGGCGTTATTGATCAATGCCTTCTATTTGTTTTATAAAATGAATACTGCTCATAGTCTCTCTCTGATAATCATTTGTTCTAGGTGCATAGCTAGAACTATTAGGAAGAATGTGTGTGTTTGCAAAACTTGCACGTGGTGGAACACCACAATATTTTCCTTTGTATCCCATCTGCTTCTACATATTTCTAGCTCCATCACTTATCAATGCTTTCTTTTTGTGGACAGCCACTGTCACATTAAGGCCCTCCCCTCCCCCTGACGCTAGCTAGTTGGTAGTGCTGGCAGTGGCTATGCTACATGCTAGCTGACGTTTTGAAAAGATGGCAACGGACTGGCAAGCTTTAACTGATTTAAGCCAAGTTAATATCCAGTTGTCTCAGAGAGCTGTTATCCTCCGGGCCGGAGATCGTAGTTGGGGTGAAGTTGGGTCTTGACGCCTGAGCGTTACCCGTCATGAGTGATTTTTCTCCACGGCGGACTCTTCGGTGGGAAAAAGCAAGGAGCTCCGGTTACTCGACAGGGGCAATGCCCTCCAGGATCAAGTGAATACAATTGTGAAGCACGAGGAACAAAATAAGACAAAAAATGTCTTCTATGCAGGTGAGGTTGCTCTCGAGCAGCTAGATGTTCTTTAACATTCAGCCATCAGATTTGCCACCAATGCTCCTTATAGGACACATCACTGCACTCTGTACTCCTCTGTAAACTGGTCATCTCTGTATACCCGTCGCAAGACCCACTGGTTGATGCTTATTTATAAAACCCTCTTAGGCCTCACTCCCCCCTATCTGAGATATCTACTGCAGCCCTCATCCTCCACATACAACACCCGTTCTGCCAGTCACATTCTGTTAAAGGTCCCCAAAGCTCACACATCCCTGGGTCGCTCCTCTTTTCAGTTCGCTGCAGCTAGCGACTGGAACGAGCTGCAACCAACACTCAAACTGGACAGTTTTATCTCCATCTCTTCATTCAAAGACTCAATCATGGACACGCTTACTGACAGTTGTAGCTGCTTCATATGATGTATTGTTGTCTCTACCTTCTTGACCTTTGCTGTTGCCCAATAATGTTTGTACCATGTTTTGTGTTGCTACCATGTTGTTGTCTTGGGCATCTCTTTATGTAGTTGTCTCTTGTTGTGATGTGTGTTTTTGTCCTATATTGTATTTATTTATTTTAATCCCAGGCACCCGTCTCCACAAGGCCTTTTGGTAGGCCGTCATTGTCAAAAATAATTTGTTCTTAACTGACTTGCATAGTTAAATAAAGTTTTAAAATATGTATATAATAAATGTTGTCTTAGGTCTCTCTTTATGTAGTGTTTTGTCCTACATTTATTTTTAATCCCGGGCCGCCGTCCCTTCAGGAGGTCTTTTGGTACGCCGTCATTGTAAATTTGTTCTTAACTGACTTGCCTAGTTAAATATGTAATACCCTTGTTTGAAGTAGATATTGAGTTTATTTGTTATAATTAATTGGTATGAAATTTAAAAGGTGATGGAATTGCTCCTAAATTGCAATGTTAATGCATTTCTATTTGAATAAATATTTATTTAGGTGAATAGTTTGGTCAAAACTGAAAGTAAACCAATCGGGTCGCTTGTTAAGCTGTGGCCATTGGAGAATGGACCTGGTTAACGGGAGGTCTGGTTGCCAATTTAGCGAGTATTCAGACCCCTCTAGCAAATTATTATTTTTTTTTTTTTTAAAGCGACTAGCGACTTTTTCTGGGGTTATTGGTGACTTGGAGACTCTGACGTGAAAGCACGTATCGTTCTTACTCTTCTCAACGAGCAGCGGGTGCTGCCATGGCCCCCATCCCCGTCCCACAGCACTCACAGGCACTGCAGACCCTCCCAGCTGCAGTCAGAGCAGGACTGCAAATGAATCGCGCATGTGGGAAGCTGCCGCTGGCTGATCCCGCCCTGGTTTACAATGTATTTAATTAACCTGAATTAGAGCCAGTTGGCCATGTGAAGGCACAGGGTTTTATTAACCTGAATTAGAGCCATTTGGCCATGTGAAGGCACAGGGTTTTATTAACCTGAATTAGAGCCAGTTGGCCATGTGAAGGCACAGGGTTTTATTAACCTAAATTAGAGCCAGTTGGCCATGTGAAGGCACAGGGTTTTATTAACCTGAATTAAAGCCAGCTGGCCATGTGAAGGCACAGGGTTTTATTAACCTGAATTAGAGCCAGTATTTAATGTGAAGGCACAGGGTTTTATTAACCTGAATTAGAGCCAGTTGGCCATGTGAAGGCACAGGGTTTTATTAACCTGAATTAGAGCCAGTTGGCCATGTGAAGGCACAGGGTTTTATTAACCTGAATTAGAGCCAGTTGGCCATGTGAAGGCACAGGGTTTTATTAACCTAAATTAGAGCCAGTTGGCCATGTGAAGGCACAGGGTTTTATTAACCTAAATTAGAGCCAGTTGGCCATGTGAAGGCACAGGGTTTTATTAACCTAAATTAGAGCCAGTTGGCCATGTGAAGGCACAGGGTTTTATTAACCTGAATTAGAGCCATTTGGCCATGTGAAGGCACAGGGTTTTATTAACCTGAATTAGAGCCAGTTGGCCATGTGAAGGCACAGGGTTTTATTAACCTGAATTAGAGCCAGTTGGCCATTTGAAGCACAGGGACGAAGACCAAACAAACACGTAACAAAACACAGGGTAGAAACCCAAAACAAAAGAGCGAGGAGTACCTCAAATTTCACACACTGGGCGAGACCCATAATAATCTTTTGGACGAAAGCCCAAAACACACAGCACAATACAGGTACTCACACGCACCAATGGACATAGTAAGAATAATCACCCCTACCATGGTGAACAAAGGGCACATGTATACAAATACAATCAGTGGGAATAGGGGCCAGGTGTGAGCAGTGACAGTTCCAGAGAGATCCGTGACACATGAGCTCATGTCGCGCAGCATTTCAACAGGCTATGCAATTACGTGAGAACAGAGTGATGGCCTCTACTAAAAATAGCTCTGCCAGGTTGGATGGGGAGCGTCTCTGCACAGCTATTTTCAGGTCTCAGGTCTCTGCAGAGATGTTTGATCGGGTTCAAGTACGGTCTCTGGCTGGCACAGAACTCTCAAGCTCTGTTAGTGATCATCGGGTTCTTGGTCACCTTCCTGACCAAGGCCCTTCTCCCCCGATTGCTCAGTTTGGCCGGACGGCCAGCTCTAGGAAAAGTAGTGGTGGTTCCAAACTTCTTCCATTTAAGAATGATGGAGGCCACTGTGTTCTTGGGAACCTTCAATGCTGCAGAATGATGGAGGCCCCTGTATTCTTGGGGACCTTCAATGCTGCAGAATGATGGAGGCCCCTGTGTTCTTGGGGACCTTCAATGCTGCAGAATGATGGAGGCCACTGTGTTCTTGGGGACCTTCAATGCTGCAGAATGATGGAGGCCACTGTGTTCTTGGTGACCTTCAATGCTGCAGAATGATGGGGGCCACTGTGTTCTTGGGAACCTTCAATGCTGCAGAAATGTTTTGGTACCCTTCTCCAGATCTGTGCCTCGACACAATCCTGTCTCGGAGCTCTACGGACATCTCCTTCGACCTCGTGGCTTGGTTTTTGCTTTGACATGCAATCTCAACCGTGGGTCCTTTATATAGACAGATACGTGCCTTTCCAAATCATGTCCAATCAATTGAGTTTACACAGGTAGACTCCAATTAAGTTGCAAAAACATCTCAAGGTGGATCAATGGAAACTGGAGGCACCTGAGCTCAATTTCGAGTCTCACAGGGTCTGAATACTTATGTAAATTAGGTATTTCATTTTTATTTTTTTTGTAATACATTTGCTAACCTGTTTTAACTTTGTCATTATTATTATTGTGTGTAATTGATGAAGGGGATTTAAAAACATATATGTTTAATACGGCTGTAATGTAACAATGTGAAAAATGTAATGGAAATGTAATACTGAACAAAAATACAAACACAACATGCAACAATTTCAAGATTTTATGAGGAAATCAGTCAGTTGAAATAAATTCTTCAGGCCTTTAATCTACGGATTTCACGTGACTGGGAGATATGTGCATGTTGGTCACGGATGCATTAAAAAAAAGAAGGTATTGGCGTGGATCAGACAACCGGTCAGTATCTGGTGTGACCACCATTTGCCTCATGCAGAGTGACACATCTCCTTCTCATAGAGTTGATCATGGCCTGTGGAATGTTGTCACCCTCCTCTCCAATGGCTGGGCGAAGTTGCTGGATATTGGCAGGAACTGGAACATGCTGTCATACACTGATCTCCAGAGCATCCCAAACATGCTCAATGGGTGACATGTCTGGTGAGTATGCAGGATATGGAAGAACTGGGACATTTTCAGCTTCCAAGAAAGTGTGTAAAGATTCTGTTAAGTGTTAGTTTCATGAGCTGAAATAAAAGATTGCAGAAATTTTCTAGACACGCAAAAAATGTATTTTTCGCAGATTTTGAGCACAAATTTGTTTACATCCCTGCTAGTGAGCATTTCTCCTTTGCCGAGATAATCCATCCACTTGACAGGTGTGACATATCAAGAAGATGATTAAACAGCCCGATCAATGCCACAGATGTCTTGTGTTTTGAGGGAGTGTGCAATTGGCATGCTGACTGTAGAAATGTCCACCAGAGCTTTTGCCAGATAATTGAATGTTAATTTCTCTACTGTAAGCCGCCTCCAACATCGTTTTAGATTTGTTTCACAGTACGTCCAACCGGCCTCACAACTGCAGACAACATGTAACTATACCAGTCCAGGACCTCCACATCCGGCTTCTTCACCTGCGGTATTGTCTGAGGGGGGGTGGAGGGTGGGGTTCTTAGCAGTATTTCTGCCTGTAATAATGCCCCTTTGTGGGTAAAACTACCCTGATCTGACTGCACTTCACTCCTCCAGAGCCCATCTCCCATCCTCCCCCTCCCTCTCTCCACTCTTCCAGAGCCCATCTCCCATCCTCCCCCTCCCTCTCTCCACTCCTCCAGGGCCCAGGTAACAGACATGTGGTGGTACAGGCCAGGTAACAGACATGTGGTGGTGGTACAGGCCAGGTAACAGACATGTGGGGGTACAGGCCAGGTAACAGACATGTGGTGGTGGTACAGGCCAGGTAACAGACATGTGGTGGTAGAGGCCAGGTAACAGACATGTGGTGGTACAGGCCAGGTAACAGACATGTGGGGTGGTACAGGCCAGGTAACAGACATGTGGTGGTACAGGCCAGGTAACAGACATGTGGTGGTGGTACAGGCCAGGTAACAGACATGTGGTGGTACAGGCCAGGTAACAGACATGTGGTGGTGGTACAGGCCAGGTAACAGACATGTGGTGGTGGTACAGGCCAGGTAACAGACATGTGGTGGTGGTACAGGCCAGGTACCAGACATGTGGTGGTGGTACAGGCCAGGTACCAGACATGTGGTGGTGGTACAGGCCAGGTAACAGACATGTGGTGGTAGAGGCCAGGTAACAGTCATGTGGTGGTGGTACAGGCCAGGTAACAGACATGTGGTGGTACAGGCCAGGTAACAGACATGTGGGGGTACAGGCCAGGTAACAGACATGTGGTGGTGGTACAGGCCAGGTAACAGACATGTGGTGGTACAGGCCAGGTAACAGACATGTGGTGGTACAGGTCAGGTAACAGACATGTGGTGGTAGAGGCCAGGTAACAGACATGTGGGGGTACAGGCCAGGTAACAGACATGTGGGGTACAGGCCAAGTAACAGACACGTGGGGGTACAGGCCAGGTAACAGACATGTGGGGGGTATAGGCCAGGTAACAGACATGTGGTGGTACAGGCCAGGTAACAGACATGTGGTGGTGGTACAGGCCAGGTAACAGACATGTGGTGGTACAGGTCAGGTAACAGACATGTGGTGGTAGAGGCCAGGTAACAGACATGTGGGGGTACAGGCCAGGTAACAGACATGTGGGGGTACAGGCCAAGTAACAGACACGTGGGGGTACAGGCCAGGTAACAGACATGTGGGGGTGGTATCGGTCAGTCTGTCTGTAGACTGGATCGGTCAGTCTGTCTCCGTTGACTGGGGGCAAGATTGGTCACACTTACTAAGGAGGAGGGGAGATGGGACAGACGCTTACTAAGGAGGAGGGGAGATGGGACAGACACTCACTAAGGAGGAGGGGAGATGGGACAGACACTCACTAAGGAGGAGGGGAGATGGGACAGACACTAAGGAGGATGGGAGATGGGACAGACACTTACTAAGGAGGAGGGGAGATGGGACAGACACTCACTAAGGAGGAGGGGAGATGGGACAGACACTCACTAAGGAGGAGGGGAGATGGGACAGACACTCACTAAGGAGGAGGGGAGATGGGACAGACACTTACTAAGGAGGAGGGGAGATGGGACAGACACTTACTAAGGAGGAGGGGAGATGGGACAGACACTTACTAAGGAGGAGGGGAGATGGGACAGACACTCACTAAGGAGGAGGGGAGATGGGACAGACGCTTACTAAGGAGGAGGGGAGATGGGACAGACGCTTACTAAGGAGGAGGGGAGATGGGACAGACGCTTACTAAGGAGGAGGGGAGATGACAGACGCTTACTAAGGAGGAGGGGAGATGGGACAGACGCTCACTAAGGAGGAGGAGGGGAGATGGGACAGACACTTACTAAGGAGGAGGGGAGATGGGACAGACACTCACTAAGGAGGAGGGGAGATGGGACAGACACTCACTAAGGAGGAGGGGAGATGGGACAGACACTAAGGAGGAGGGGAGATGGGACAGACACTTACTAAGGAGGAGGGGAGATGGGACAGACACTTACTAAGGAGGAGGGGAGATGGGACAGACACTAAGGAGGAGGGGAGATGGGACAGACACTTACTAAGGAGGAGGGGAGATGGGACAGACGCTCACTAAGGAGGAGGGGAGATGGGACAGACACTTACTAAGGAGGAGGGGAGATGGGACAGACACTAAGGAGGAGGGGAGATGGGACAGACGCTTACTAAGGAGGAGGGGAGATGGGACAGACGCTTACTAAGGAGGGGAGATGGGACAGACGCTTACTAAGGAGGAGGGGAGATGGGACAGACACTCACTAAGGAGGAGGAGGGGAGATGGGACAGACACTTACTAAGGAGGAGGGGAGATGGGACAGACACTCACTAAGGAGGAGGGGAGATGGGACAGACACTCACTAAGGAGGAGGGGAGATGGGACAGACACTAAGGAGGAGGGGAGATGGGACAGACACTAAGGAGGAGGGGAGATGGTACAGACACTTACTAAGGAGGAGGGGAGATGGGACAGACGCTCACTAAGGAGGAGGGGAGATGGGACAGACACTAAGGAGGAGGGGAGATGGGACAGACACTAAGGAGGAGGGGAGATGGGACAGACGCTCACTAAGGAGGAGGGGAGATGGGACAGACGCTTACTAAGGAGGAGGGGAGATGGGACAGACGCTCACTAAGGAGGAGGGGAGATGGGACAGACTCTCACTAAGGAGGAGGGGAGATGGGACAGACGCTCACTAAGGAGGAGGGGAGATGGGACAGACGCTTACTAAGGAGGAGGGGAGATGGGACAGACGCTCACTAAGGAGGAGGGGAGATGGGACAGACGCTTACTAAGGAGGAGGGGAGATGGGACAGACGCTTACTAAGGAGGAGGGGAGATGGGACAGACGCTTACTAAGGAGGAGGGGAGATGGGACAGACACTCACTAAGGAGGAGGGGAGATGGGACAGACACTCACTAAGGAGGAGGGGAGATGGGACAGATGCTCACTGAGGAGGGGAGATGGGACAGACGCTCACTAAGGAGGAGGGGAGATGGGACAGACGCTTACTAAGGAGGAGGGAGATGATACAGACGCTTACTAAGGAGGAGGGGAGATGGGACAGACGCTCACTAAGGAGGAGGGGAGATGGGACAGACACTTACTAAGGAGGAGGGGAGATGGGACAGACACTCACTAAGGAGGAGGGGAGATGGGACAGACGCTTACTAAGGAGGAGGGGAGATGGGACAGACGCTTACTAAGGAGGAGGGGAGATGGGACAGACGCTTACTAAGGAGGAGGGGAGATGGGACAGACACTCACTAAGGAGGAGGAGGGGAGATGGGACAGACACTTACTAAGGAGGAGGAGATGGGACAGACACTCACTAAGGAGGAGGGGAGATGGGACAGACACTCACTAAGGAGGAGGGGAGATGGGACAGACACTAAGGAGGAGGGGAGATGGGACAGACACTAAGGAGGAGGGGAGATGGTACAGACACTTACTAAGGAGGAGGGGAGATGGGACAGACACTCACTAAGGAGGAGGGGAGATGGGACAGATGCTCACTGAGGAGGGGAGATGGGACAGACGCTCACTAAGGAGGAGGGGAGATGGGACAGACGCTTACTAAGGAGGAGGGGAGATGGGACAGACACTTACTAAGGAGGAGGGGAGATGGGACAGACGCTTACTAAGGAGGAGGGGAGATGGGACAGACACTAAGGAGGAGGAGAGATGGGACAGACACTAAGGAGGAGGGGAGATGGTACAGACACTTACTAAGGAGGAGGGGAGATGGGACAGACACTCACTAAGGAGGAGGGGAGATGGGACAGACACTAAGGAGGAGGGGAGATGGGACAGACACTAAGGAGGAGGGGAGATGGGACAGACGCTCACTAAGGAGGAGGGGAGATGGGACAGACGCTTACTAAGGAGGAGGGGAGATGGGACAGACGCTCACTAAGGAGGAGGGGAGATGGGACAGACACTCACTAAGGAGGAGGGGAGATGGGACAGACGCTCACTAAGGAGGAGGGGAGATGGGACAGACGCTTACTAAGGAGGAGGGGAGATGGGACAGACGCTCACTAAGGAGGAGGGGAGATGGGACAGACGCTTACTAAGGAGGAGGGGAGATGGGACAGACGCTCACTAAGGAGGAGGGGAGATGGGACAGACGCTTACTAAGGAGGAGGGGAGATGGGACAGACGCTCACTAAGGAGGAGGGGAGATGGGACAGACGCTTACTAAGGAGGAGGGGAGATGGGACAGACGCTCACTAAGGAGGAGGGGAGATGGGACAGACGCTCACTAAGGAGGAGGGGAGATGGGACAGATGCTCACTAAGGAGGAGGGGAGATGGGACAGACGCTCACTAAGGAGGAGGGGAGATGGGACAGACGCTTACTAAGGAGGAGGGGAGATGGGACAGACACTTACTAAGGAGGAGGGGAGATGGGACAGACGCTTACTAAGGAGGAGGGGAGATGGGACAGACGCTCACTAAGGAGGAGGGGAGATGGGACAGACGCTTACTAAGGAGGAGGGGAGATGGGACAGACGCTCACTAAGGAGGAGGGGAGATGGGACAGACGCTCACTAAGGAGGAGGGGAGATGGGACAGATGCTCACTAAGGAGGAGGGGAGATGGGACAGACGCTCACTAAGGAGGAGGGGAGATGGGACAGACGCTTACTAAGGAGGAGGGGAGATGGGACAGACACTTACTAAGGAGGAGGGGAGATGGGACAGACGCTTACTAAGGAGGAGGGGAGATGGGACAGACAGGACACATCTGATTATTTATTATAATATGATGTATTATTATTACAGCTTGTTTAATATTCCTCTATTGTTTTGAGTTTCTTTTCCTCTGTACTTTCTCTTTAACATTATTGCCTGTCTGTGATCTGAACCCCCCAAAATTAAAATAAATAAAAAGATATAGGCCATTTTAGTAAATTCTAAATACACATGAAAATGTAAGATATATTCTTTCCAAAATTAAATCAATAATTATTTTTGCCACATGTCCAATTAAAATCGAAATTCCTGGAGCCTTCTGATTTCGCAAGTCAGAGAATCCCTGCATCTGCAGGAACCCCCTTTATACTTGTTTCTATTGGTCCATTTTTAAGCTAGGACTCGCGCGGGGGGCACTCCAGTACAGTAGGGGGTGGTTCAATGCCCACATCCAGGAACGCCCTGAATTTACAGTCCGCAATCACACTATTTGCTCTCACAGCCTGCTGAAATCCTCGCTGCTCATGTGTCTGGCTGCTCTTGGCTCCGGACAGTGCATTCAAGCTGTTGACAACAGTCATCGAATGTAGCGGCTCTGAGGACTAGGAGGTCTCCACCGTTTTACTTAATCGGTTAACGGGGAAAAGCCTATATTAATTACCCATGGAAACATACATGAAATAGTTTGTTTAACCTCTCCAACCGGAACAATGATTTTCCCGTGGGACCGGACCGCTGCTGCATCTGCTGTCATGTCCGGACGGGCACCATCAACTTCGAGTGATTGGACGCCTGGACGCCTTCGAGCGAATGGACGCCTTCGAGCGATTGGACGCCTTCGAGCGATTGGACGCCTTCGAGCGATTGGACGCCTTCGAGCGATTGGACGCCTTCGAGCGATTGGACGCTGTTTGGAGTGTTTTATCCAACTGGGTAAAAAATATAATAATAATTGTTTCCCCCACTTCTAAAACCATAGATTTAATTTTTCTAATTACTCCATTAGTAAGTGCATTAACTTTTTCAATTTGATTAAATTAAATGTGATTATATTTTTTAGTTGAACTATGCTCCAAATCGTTTTTAAATCCAATGATGTAAAGTACTTAAATAAAAGTACAACTTTTTTTAAACCCCTTTTTCTCCCCAATTTCGTTATATCCAATTGGTAGTTACAGTCTTGTCTCATCGCTGCAACTCCCGTACAGACTCGGGAGAGGCGAAGGTCAAGAGCCGAGCGTCCTCCGAAACACAATCCAGCCAAGCCGCACTGCTTCTTGACACAATGCCCACTTAATCCGGAAGCCAGTCGCAACAATGTGTCGGAGGAAACACTGTGCACCTGGCGACCGTGTCAGCGTGCACTGTGCCGGCCCGCCACAGGAGTCGCTAGTGCGCTATGGGACAAGGACATCCCAAATCCTCCCCTAACCCGGATGATGCTGGGCCAATTGTGCACTGCCCCACGGTACTCCCGGTCACGCCCGGCTGCGACAGAGCCTGGACTCGAACCCAGAATCTATAGTGGCACAGCTATAGTGACACCCAAAAGTACTCATTTACATTTTGAATGCTTAGCAGGAGAGGAAAATAGTCAAATTCAAGCACTTATCAACCTAACATCCCTGGTCGTCCCTACTGCCTCTGATCAGGTGGACTCACTAAACACACATGCTTAGTTTGTAAATTATGTCTGTATGTTGGAGTGTGCCCATGGCTTTCTGTAAATTAAGAACTTTTACTTGAGTCATTTTCTATTATGGTATTTTTCAAATGTTTATTCAAGTATGAGAATTGGGTACTTTTTCCACCACTGACTATAACATCACAAGCTGAACCTATCATTGTCCGGCCAAAGCACTGTGAACACACGCACATTGAAGCATATTGTCGGCACTTGACTTTCATTAATGTGAGTTATTTATTTAACCCACTAACTGTTTAATTGTTACTCGATTAAATGAATCATGTAACAATTAACTCATTAGGATTTGGGGCACCATGGAAGAAGTTGATTAACCTGTTACTCCTACTCCTACAATTTTGAACTTTGAAAAGATATTAATAAACAAATTAGGCACATTTGGGCAGTCTTGATACAACATTTTGAACAGAAATGCAATGATTGCTTGGATCAGTCTAAAACTTTGCATATACACTACTGCCATCTAGTGGCCAAAATCTAAATTGTAGCTGAGCTGGAATAATACACAATGGCCTTTCTCTTGCATTTCAACGATGGTGGTACAAGAAAACATTTTTTCTTCTTTGTGTAATCTTTTACCTGATCTATTGTATTATATTCTCCTACGTTCCTTTCACATTTCCAGAAACGACAGTGTTCCTCAGTCGTCCTTCTGTAGCACAGTTGGTAGAGCATGGCGCTTGTAACGCCAGGGTAGTGGGTTCGATTCCCGGGACCACCCATACGTAGAATGTATGCACACATGACTGTAAGTCGCTTTGGATAAAAGCGTCTGCTAAATGGCATATATTATATTATTATATTAAATGGTACCAAGAATATGCATATCCTTGCTTCAGGGCCTGAGCTACAGGCAGTTAGATTTGGGTATGTCATTTTAGGTGACAATTGAAAAAAAAAGGGTGGATCCTTAAGACACTGTCCTGTCTGGTTATTCCTGAGGGACATTAAGACTCTGTCCTGTCTGGTTATTCCTGAGGGACATTAAGACACTGTCCTGTCTGGCTATTCCTGAGAGACATTAAGACACTGTCCTGTCTGGCTATTCCTGAGAGACATTAAGACACTGTCCTGTCTGGCTATTCCTGAGGGACATTAAGACAGAACTAGATCAGTCTTATCAGCCAGAGATAGAGGACATGCCTGCTTATATATTGCTGAGAATGACTAGAAATACTGTGGTTGGATAGGCTTGAGCTGTTCCAACCCTTTTTGAAGCAGACGGTAGAATAGTATACTGTCTATGGCTATGATGATGCAAGAGCACGAAAGGACAGCCCAGAGGCACATGCTTGGCTGTCATCTGGACCACAATTCCATGAAGTGTTGGTCCCATGTTTCATGAGCTGAAATAAAAGATCCCAGAAATGTTCCACATGCATAAAAAGCTAATTTCTCTCAAGTTTTGCACAAATTAATTTACATTCCTGTTAGTGAGCATTTCTCCTATAATGCAGCTTCCAATGCAGAAGACCTCAGTCACATTATCCCACAGCCATACAATATTAATCTAAAACGTTTCCCTCACCAGTTCCTTAGACAATCCATCCATCTGACAGGTGTGGCATATCAAGAAGCTGATTAAACAGCACGACCATTACACAGGTGCACCTTGTGCTGTGGACAATAAAAGGTCAGTAAAATGTTAATCTAACACTATGCCACAGATGTCTCTAGTTGGGGGAGCTTTGAGGTAGCTTGCAATTGGCATGCTGGCTGCAGGAATGTCCACCAGAGCTGTTGCCAGAGATATGAATGTTAATTCCTCTACCATAAGCCACCACCGTAATTTTAGAGAATTTGGTAGTACATCCAACCATCTTCTCAACCGCAGACCATGTGTATGGCGTTATGTGGGCAGAAGGTTTGCTGATGTCAATGTTGTGAACAGAGAACCTCATGGGGCGGTGGAGCTATGGTATTGTCATGCATTCTGTTAGCTACGGACACCGTACACAATTACAGTACATTTTATCGATTGCAATTTTAATGCAGACACTGTGACGAGATCCCGAGGCCCATTGTCGTGCCATTCATTCACCACCATCACCTCATGTTTCAGCATGGCCCCGTGATCTATACACTTCCTGGAAGCTGAAAATGTCCCAGTTCTTCCATATCCTGCATACACACCGGACATGTCACCCATCGAGCATGTTTGGGATGCTCTGGATTGACAGTGTGTTCCAGTTCCCACCAATATCCATCAACTTCACAGTAATTGAAGAAGAGTGAGACAACATTCCACAGGCCACAATCAGCAACCTGATCAAATGTCTCGCGCTGCACGGGGCAAATAGTGTTAACACCAGATACTGGCTGGTTTTATGAAACACAAACCTATCTTTTAAGGTATTTGTATTCCCAATACATAGATTAGGGCCTAATGAATTTATTTCAAATGACAGGTTGAAGCGGAGAGGTCAAAGTTTGTTTAAACCTTGAGATTATGTGTGTGCCATTCAGAGGGTTAATATTTAAGTGTCCTTTGAAAGGGGTACGGCTGTAGGTGCCAGGCGCACCGGGTTGAGTGTCCAGAACTGCACCACTGCTGGGTTCTTCATGTTCAACACTTCCCCGAGAATAATCCCCCAGCCAAAAGACATCCAGCCGACTTGATAACTGTGGGAAGCATTGGAGTCCACATAGGCCAGCATCCCTGTGGAACACTTGACACCTTGTTGAGTCCACATGGGCCAGCATCCCTGTGGAACACTTGACACCTTGAGTCCACATGGGCCAGCATCCCTGTGGAACACTTGACACCTTGAGTCCACATGGGCCAGCATCCCTGTGGAACACTTGACACCTTGTTGAGTCCACATGGGCCAGCATCCCTGTGGAACACTTGACACCTTGTTGAGTCCACATGGGCCAGCATCCCTGTGGAACACTTGACACCTTGAGTCCACATGGGCCAGCATCCCTGTGGAACACTTGACACCTTGTTGAGTCCACATAGGCCAGCATCCCTGTGGAACACTTGACACCTTGTTGAGTCCACATGGGCCAGCATCCCTGTGGAACACTTGACACCTTGAGTCCACATGGGCCAGCATCCCTGTGGAACACTTGACACCTTGAGTCCACATGGGCCAGCATCCCTGTGGAACACTTGACACCTTGAGTCCACATGGGCCAGCATCCCTGTGGAACACTTGACACCTTGTTGAGTCCACATGGGCCAGCATCCCTGTGGAACACTTGACACCTTGTTGAGTCCACATGGGCCAGCATCCCTGTGGAACACTTGACACCTTGTTGAGTCCACATGGGCCAGCATCCCTGTGGAACACTTGACACCTTGTTGAGTCCACATGGGCCAGCATCCCTGTGGAACACTTGACACCTTGTTGAGTCCACATGGGCCAGCATCCCTGTGGAACACTTGACACCTTGTTGAGTCCACATAGGCCAGCATCCCTGTGGAACACTTGACACCTTGTTGAGTCCACATAGGCCAGCATCCCTGTGGAACACTTGACACCTTGAGTCCACATGGGCCAGCATCCCTGTGGAACACTTGACACCTTGTTGAGTCCACATGGGCCAGCATCCCTGTGGAACACTTGACACCTTGTTGAGTCCACATGGGCCAGCATCCCTGTGGAACACTTGACACCTTGTTGAGTCCACATGGGCCAGCATCCCTGTGGAACACTTGACACCTTGTTGAGTCCACATGGGCCAGCATCCCTGTGGAACACTTGACACCTTGAGTCCACATGGGCCAGCATCCCTGTGGAACACTTGACACCTTGAGTCCACATGGGCCAGCATCCCTGTGGAACACTTGACACCTTGAGTCCACATAGGCCAGCATCCCTGTGGAACACTTGACACCTTGTTGAGTCCACATAGGCCAGCATCCCTGTGGAACACTTGACACCTTGTTGAGTCCAAATGGGCCAGCATCCCTGTGGAACACTTGACACCTTGAGTCCACATGGTATGGCCTTCAAAAACAGGCCAGCATCCCTGTGGAACACTTGACACCTTGTTGAGTCCACATAGGCCTGCATCCCTGTGGAACACTTGACACCTTGTTGAGTCCACATAGGCCAGCATCCCTGTGGAACACTTGACACCTTGAGTCCACATGGGCCAGCATCCCTGTGGAACACTTGACACCTTGAGTCCACATGGGCCAGCATCCCTGTGGAACACTTGACACCTTGAGTCCACATAGGCCAGCATCCCTGTGGAACACTTGACACCTTGTTGAGTCCACATAGGCCAGCATCCCTGTGGAACACTTGACACCTTGTTGAGTCCACATAGGCCAGCATCCCTGTGGAACACTTGACACCTTGAGTCCACATGGGCCAGCATCCCTGTGGAACACTTGACACCTTGAGTCCACATGGGCCAGCATCCCTGTGGAACACTTGACACCTTGTTGAGTCCACATAGGCCAGCATCCCTGTGGAACACTTGACACCTTGAGTCCACATGGGCCAGCATCCCTGTGGAACACTTGACACCTTGTTGAGTCCACATAGGCCAGCATCCCTGTGGAACACTTGACACCTTGTTGAGTCCACATGGGCCAGCATCCCTGTGGAACACTTGACACCTTGAGTCCACATGGGCCAGCATCCCTGTGGAACACTTGACACCTTGTTGAGTCCACATAGGCCAGCATCCCTGTGGAACACTTGACACCTTGAGTCCACATGGGCCAGCATCCCTGTGGAACACTTGACACCTTGAGTCCACATGGGCCAGCATCCCTGTGGAACACTTGACACCTTGAGTCCACATGGGCCAGCATCCCTGTGGAACACTTGACACCTTGAGTCCACATGGGCCAGCATCCCTGTGGAACACTTGACACCTTGAGTCCACATGGGCCAGCATCCCTGTGGAACACTTGACACCTTGTTGAGTCCACATAGGCCAGCATCCCTGTGGAACACTTGACACCTTGAGTCCACATGGGCCAGCATCCCTGTGGAACACTTGACACCTTGTTGAGTCCAAAAGGGGGTGCAACGCAATACTGTAGATATGTAGTAGTACTATGAAAAAGTTTTAGGCAGATGTGAAAAAAATACTGTAAAGTACAAATGCTTTCAAAAATGGATTCATAGATTTAGTTATTTGATAAATATAAAGTGAGTGAACAGAAGAATAATCTACATTAAATCCATATGTGGTGTGGCCTTCAAAAACAGCATCAATTCCTCTAGGTACACTTGCACAGTCAGGGGTTTTGTAGGCATTATAGTCAGGTGTATGATTAGACAATTATACCAAACAGGTGCTAATGATCATCAATCCATTATGTACAGTTGAAACACAAATCATTAACTGAAACAGGAACAGCCAAACTCAGCTAACAAGGTGAGGTTGCTGAAGACAGTTTACTGTCAAAAGTCATGACTGAGCACAGCAACAAGACACGAGGTAGTTATACTGCATCAGCAAGGTCTCTCCCAGACAGACATTAAGGCAGACTGGTCTCTCAGGTCTCTCCCAGACAGACATTAAGGCAGACAGGGGTTTCCAGATGTGGTGTCAAAGCTCTTTTGAAGAAGCACAAAGAAACGGGCAACGTTGAGGACCGTAGATGCAGTGGTAAGCCAAGGAAACTTACTGTAGCAGATGAAAGACACATCATTCAATACTTCTCTTCGCGTCCAGCAGAGAGCCTCCCGGGTGGCGCAGTGGTCTAGTGCAATGCCAGCTGTGCCACCAGAGACTCTGGGTTTGCGCCCAGGCTGTCGCAGCCGGCCG
This sequence comes from Oncorhynchus keta, assembly GCF_023373465.1. Classification (NCBI taxonomy): domain Eukaryota; kingdom Metazoa; phylum Chordata; class Actinopteri; order Salmoniformes; family Salmonidae; genus Oncorhynchus; species Oncorhynchus keta. Next base: position 213,991 of record NC_068439.1, on the reverse strand, counting down.
CGACCGGGAGCCCGATGCACAATCTACTGCCTGAGAAGTCTGGTCGTCCGGGACCCTGGTAGGGAGGGTTTGTGCAGGTGGGACCCTATCCTGTGTCTCATCGCGCACTAGTCTCTTGTCAGAAAACAGTGGGACCCTGGACTCTACTGGGCTGGTCAGGGCGCAGTGCACGATAACCAGGTCTCCCCATCCTGTGCTGAAACATTGGTGTGCGGCTGGGACCCTGGTACCCCATCTACTGTGCTGAGAAGTTGGTCATGAGCGCTGTGTTAAGAAGCAGTGCGGCTTGGTGGGGTTGTGCTTCGAAGTCTGGTCAGTAGTGCGAAAACAGTGGGACCCTGGTACACCTTCGTCTACTGTCCCGTATCTACTGGGAAGTCTGGTCAGTAGTGAGACAAGACAGTAACTACTAACAACTGGATACCATGAAATTGGGGAGAAAAAAGTGGTAACATTTTAATTTAAAAAAGATGTCAGCTCAGAAGTGCAGAAAACAGCAGGACCCTGGTACACACATCTACTGTGCTGAGAAGTCTGGTCAGTAGTGCAGAAAACAGCGGGACCCTGGCCTGGACAATCCTCCACGGGGAGGGGCCTGGACAATCCTGTCATTGTCATTACTGTCAACAATCTAGACTGGTCAAATCATGTGGTGCAGCAGCATGACAAAATAGCTTGTGGTGACATCATTGTGATGTCACAGTAAAGTCACAATAAGACCTTGTCACGAGTCTATCCTTGTGGAATTCCATGATCTGCTCTTGTGAGTTGAGATCTTAATAGCATGTAAAAAAAAACACAAGGACATCTCATTTGAATCTACATGGGACCCTGGTACAGACTGCTTCCATCATGTGGACTGGGACATGTTCCGAACTGCGTCAAACAACATTGACGAATACGCTGATTCGGTGAGCAAGTTCATTTGAATGTGCATTGAAGATGTCGTTCCCATAGCAACGATTAAAACATTCCCAAACCAGAGACCGTGGATTGATGGCAGCATTAGCGTGAAACTGAAAGCGCAAACCACTGCTTTTAATCAGGGCAAGGTGACCGGAAACATGGCCGAATACAAACAGTGTAGCTATTCCCTCCGCAAGGCAATCAAACAAGCTAAGCGTCAGTATAGAGACAAAGTAGAGTAGCAATTCAAAGGCTCAGACACAAGAGGCATGTGGCAGGGTCTACAGTCAATCACGGACTACAAGAAGAAATCCAGCCCAGTCACGGACCAGGATGTATTGCTCCCAATCCCAGGCAGACTAAATAACTTTTTTGCCTGCTTTGAGGACAATACAGTGCCACTGACACGGCCTGCAACGAAAACATGCAGTCTCTCCTTCACTGCAGCCGAGGTGAAAGACATTTAAACGCGTTAACCCTCGCAAGGCTGCAGGCCCAGACGCGCCGCGTCCTCAGAGCATGCGCAGACCAGCTGGCCGGTGTGTTTACGGACATATTCAATCAATCCCTATACCAGTCTGCTGTTCCCACATGCTTCAAGAGGGCCACCATTGTTCCTGTTCCCAAGAAAGCTAAGGTAACTGAGCTTAACGACTACCCTCATCATGATCATGAAGTACTTTGAGAGACTAGTCAAGGACCATATCACCTCCACCCTACCTGACACCCTAGACCCACTTAAATTTGCTTACCGCCCAAATAGGTCCACAGACCATGCAATCTCAACCACACTGCCCTAACCCATCTGGACAAGAGGAATACCTATGTGAGAATACTGTTCATCGACTACAGCTTAGCATTTAACACCATAGTACCTTCCAAACTTGTCATCAAGCTCGAGACCCTGGGTCTCGACCCCGCCCTGTGCAACTGGGTACTGGACTTCCTGACGGGCTGCCCCCAGGTGGTGAGGGTAGGCAACAACATCTCCACCCTGCTGATCCTCAACACTGGGGCCCCACAAGGGTGCATTCTGAGCCCTCTCCTATCCTCCCTGTTCACCCACGACTGTGTGGCCACGCACGCCTCCAACTCAATCATCAAGTTTGCGGACAACACTACAGTGATAGGCTTGATTACCAACAACGACGAGACGGCCTACAGGAGGTGAGGGCCCTCTGAGTGTGGTGTCAGGAAAATAACCTCACACTCAACGTCAACAAAACAAAGGAGATGATTGTGGACTTCAGGAAACCAGCAGAGGGAGCACCCCCTATCCACATCGATGGGACAGTAGTGGAGAGGGTAGTAAGTTGTAAGTTCCTCGGCGTACACATCAGACACTGAATTGGTCCACCCACACAGACAGCATTCAGCACCTCTTCCAAACTCAGGAGGCTGAAGAAATACACCAAAAGCACTCACAAACTTCTAGATGCAAACGAGAGCATCCTGTCGGGCTGTATCACCGCCTGGTACGGCAACTGCTCCGCCCACAACAGAGAGGGTAGTGAGGACTGCAGATCACCGGGGGCAAACTACCTGCCCCCCAGGACACCTACACCACCCGATGTTACAGGAAGGCCATAAAGATCATCAAGGACATCAACCACCCGAGCCACTGCCAGTTCACCCCGCTATCATCCAGAAGGCGAGGTCAGTACAGGTGCATCAAAGCTGGGACCGAGAGACTGAAAAACAGCTTCTATCTCAAGGCCATCAGACTGTTAAACAGCCACCACTAACATTGAGTGGCTGCTGCCAACACACTGACTCAACTCCAGCCACTTTAATAATGGGAATTGATGTAAAATATATTACTAGTCACTTTAAACAATGCTACTTAATATAATGTTAACATACCCTACATTATTAATCTCATATGTATATACTGTACTCGATACCATCTACTGTATCTTGCCTATGCTGCCCCGTACCATCACTCATTCATATATCCTTATGTACATATTCTTTATCCCCTTACACTGTGTATAAGACAGTAGTTTTGGAATTGTTAGTTAGATTACTTGTTGGTTATCACTGCATTGTCGGAACTAGAAGCACAAGCATTTCGCTACACTCGCATTAACATCTGCTAACCATGTGTATGTGACAAATAAAATTGATTTAATTTACATAGACCACATCCACAAGCCTCACATATAGATCGGAGGCTTCTTTAAAGATCAAGAGAGAAATGACGGCCTACAGCATAGAATAGAAGTAGCTAAATGTTTATCAATGTGCACACTAAGAGAAAGACAGACCAAAGAAAGACCATAGAAAACAGTTTATTTTTTAACATCGAGTGTGAAATGTCTACTTCTCCCCCTGCGGCTGGTCTGGCATACTCCTGATGATGTCAGAATCACCTGGAAATAGAACACTATATTTAGCATACAAGATATACTTAACACTCACTTCATTAACTTCAGAGGAACTAAGTCATTGACACCAATGATGCAACTGGCTAAAGCCCAGTCAGTTCAGGTACATGGTTCATTGGGTGTTTATCTAGTGACGTGCTGTGGGCACATCATCATAGAGCCACCAGGTGCAAAAATTTACAAAACGGGCAAATTTGTGAGCATCAGTGAAACTTAAAAATATCTACACCTACAAATTCACAAAATGATTAATTCAAACATGTAATTTAGTAGTAGAGCGGTTCGTTTATTCTTCATTCATACATTTTTATAATTCTCTGCAAAGATGTTCATGTCATCTTTGAAAACAATGCTAAATGAATGAATGAAAGAATAAACAGTATCAAATTGCTCACTGCTAAAGGATTGTCTGCAGACCATCCATCAACAGAATAGGCGTGGTAAACAGGCAGTCTGATTGGACACTCACCGGGGTCGATGATGGCCAGGGTGCACACCCTGAAGTACTTCCCACAGGCCGTGCCCAGCTCGATGTTGTTCCCACTGTAGTGATGGACGCCTGTCTTGGCCAACATGGCGTAGTACTCCACTTCAGACTTCCTGAGGAAGGACAAATACACACGTGGGCATACTTTGATAAAAGGTATGTTATTGAATGAAACACGATCCTGTGTGTGTATGGGGAAAGCAACATGAACTTCCTGAGGAAGGACAAATACCTTTTAGACAAGTGCAGGCAGCAAAATTCTGTTTTATCCCTTCTGGCGCTTGTAACGCCAGGGTAGTGGGTTCGATTCCCGGGACCACCCATACGTAGAATGTATGCACACATGACTGTAAGTTTGGATAAAAGCGTTTGGATAATTATTATTATATATGTTACATTCAATGAAACGTTCAATGAAGCTACACTAATGAAACGTTATCCCTTCTGCGTGTATATTCAACACGAGGACAAGCTACACTAATGAAACGTTATCCCTTCTGAGTGTATGGGGGAAGCAACACGAGGACAAGCTACACTAATGAAACGTTATCCCTTCTGCGTGTATGGGGAAAGCAACACGAGGACAAGCTACACTAATGAAACGTTATCCCTTCTGAGTGTATGGGGAAAGCAACACGAGGACAAGCTACACTAATGAAACGTTATCCCTTCTGCGTGTAGTGAAACGTTATCCCTTCTGAGTGGGGGGAAAGCAACACGAGGACAAGCTACACTAATGAAACGTTATCCCTTCTGCGTGTATGGGGAAAGCAACACGAGGACAAGCTACACTAATGAAACGTTATCCCTTCTGCGTGTATGGGGGAAAGCAACACGAGGACAAGCTACACTAATGAAACGTTATCCCTTCTGAGTGTATGGGGGAAAAGCAACATGATGGGGGAAAGCAACACGGGACAAGCTACACTAATGAAACGTTATCCCTTCTGAGTGTATGGGGGAAAGCAACACGAGGACAAGCTACAAGCAACATCCCTTCTGCGTGTATGGGGGAAAGCAACACGAGGACAAGCTACACTAATGCGTGTATGGGGGAAAGCAACACGAGGACAAGCTAATGAAACGTTATCCCTTCTGATGGGGGAAAGCAACACGAGGACAAGCTACACTAATGAAACGTTATCCCTTCTGCGTGTATGGGGAAAGCAACACGAGGACAAGCTGAAACGTATCCCTTCTGCGTGGGGGGAAAGCAACACGAGGACAAGCTACACTAATGAAACGTTATCCCTTCTGAGTGTATGGGGGAAAGCAACACGAGGACAAGCTACACTAATGAAACGTTATCCCTTCTGCGTGTATGGGGGAAAGCAACACGTGTATTGGGGGAAAGCAACACGAGGACAAGCTACACTAATGAAACGTTATCCCTTCTGCGTGTATGGGGGAAAGCAACACGAGGACAAGCTACACTAATGAAACGTTACCCCTTCTGCGTGTATGGGGGAAACGTTATCCCCTTCTGATGGGGGAAAGCAACACGAGGACAAGCTACACTAATGTATCCCTTCTGGTGTATGGGGGAGAAGCAACACGAGGACAAGCTACACTAATGAAACGTTATCCCTTCTGCGTGTATGGGGGGAAAGCAACACGAGGACAAGCTACACTAAGCTACTATCCCTTCAGTCTAATACTGTAGTTGTCTCGGTTGTTTTCTCATGGTGTCTGATTGCTGAACGACCAACTGCATCAGGTGCAGCAAGTAACAAAGTCAGCCCTCATTTGAATGTTCCTCCTGTTCTTACACACCTGCAAGCAGACCAATACAGGTGTGCCTTTGTAGGAGGAGTACACAAAACAAAAATTAACCTACCCATAAGAACGCACAAGCAACGCTTGACATGCAAATTCTTCAATATCTAACTATTTGAAAACGTTCATTGAAGTAGGAATGGAACTATTCCTAGGATTACACAAGGGTAGGTTACACAAGGATAGGTTACTTTCTAAATTAACGCCATTAGTTACTTTAATTAATAATGTAAATTAACTCAGTGATGTAATCTGATTACTTTCAGTTACTGTTGGATTACTTTCCCCTTAAGAGGCTGTACAAGACAAAAAATAACCCATCAAACACATCTGGTGTGTCATCATAGTGGTCTCTGATTGGTGGTCATCATCATCATAGTGGTCTCTGATTGGTGGTCATCATCATCATAGTGGTCTCTGATTGGTGGTCATCATCATCATAGTGGTCTCTGATTGGTGGTAATCTGGTGTGTCATCATAGTGGTCTCTGATTGGTGGTCATCTGGTGTGTCACCATAGTGGTCTCTGATTGGTGGTCATCATTTGGTGTCATCATCCTGATTGGTGGCCATCTGGTGTGTCACCATAGTGGTCTCTGATTGGCGGTCATCATTTGGTGTCATCATAGTAGTCTCTGATTGGTGGTCATCTGGTGTGTCATTATAGTGGTCTCTGATAGGTGGTATTCATTTGGTGTGTCATAGTGGTCTCTGATTGGTGGTCATCATTTGGCGTGTCATCGGTGACATGGAAAAAGTGAAGGGGTCTGAATACTTAATTATTGCACAATTTAACTAAAATATTCTACTGGGCAGACACCAATTCCACATTGGTTCAAATTAACTTGATGGAAACAACGCCGGCTTTCTGAATTTAAAAGTAATCCAAGAGGTTATATACACTGAACAAAAATAAGCGCAACATGCAACAATTTTTACAATTTTACTGAGTTACAATTCAAAAGGAATATCAGTCAAGCGAAATAAATGTATTAGGCCTTCAGCTATGGATTTCACGTGACTGGGGAAAACAGATATGCATCGGTTGGTCACAGGTGACGAGCTGAAGACCAGAATCTGGTGTGACCACCATCTGCCTCGTACACGTCGATCCAAACGTGCTCAATGTGTGACATGCCCGGTGAGTATGCAGGCCATGGAAGAACTGACATTTTCAGCTTCCAGGAATCGTGTCCAGACCCTTGTGACATGGTGCCGTGCATTATCACGCTTGAAACATAAGGTGACGGTGGCGACAATAGGCCTCAGGATTTCGTCACGTATCTCTGTGCATTCAAATTGCCATCGATAAAATGCAATTCTGTTCGTTGTCCATAGCTTATGCCGGCCCATACCATAACCCCACCATGGGACTCGGTTCACAACATTGACATCAGCAAACCTCTCGCCCACAACGCCATACACGTGGTCTGCTGAGGCCTGTTGGACGTACTGCCGAATTCTCTAAAACATTGGAGGCGGCTTATGGTAGAGAAAGGAACGTTCAATTCTCTGGCAACAGCTCTGGTGGACATTCCAGCAATCAGCATTCCAATTGCAAGCCACCTCAACTTGAGACATCTGTGGCATTGTGTTGTGAAAAAAGTGCACATTGTAGAGAGGCCTTTTATCGTCCCAGCACAAGGTGCACCTGTGTAATGCTGTTTAATCAGCTTCCTGGTATGCCACACCTGTCAGGTGGATAGATTATCTTGGCAAAGGAGAAATGCTCACTAACAGTGACGTAGACAAATTTGTACACAACATTTTTTTGAGAAATAATATTTTTTTGGGATATGGAACATTTCTGGGATCTTTTATTTCATCTCATGAAACCAAAACTGTACATGTTGCTGGTAACACATGGGATTACAGGAATCCCATTAAGGAAGAAGTCCACCATGCCTAGTCCAATAAAGAACTAAAGGAGGCTAACATTACTCCTTATAGGGAGGGACCTTACCTGTTCTGTTTAAAGGGACAGGTGGCTCTGGAAGCCAAAACAGCCAAAAACTCCATCCAAACGTGAATCAATTCTCAATAACGATACGCTTATAGAAACATCAATCCCCCTACTGTCATATCAAATCAAAACACACACTTAATGTAAACTGTTTTAACTTGCTTTAACAGTTGCACCCAACAGGATCTTTGAGGTGTTTTCGGAGCAAATTAGTACAGGTTTTGCAATGGAAACTTAACTCTAAGGAACCAAATGTGGAGAGACATACATGAATGTCCAATAATAACTTGATTTCATTGCAGAACATTTTCTGTTTGGAGTAAACGTTTTCCATTGCAAAACGTTTTGCAACAGAATTCAACTAATGAATAAACCCAAGGCTAGCAAGGTATAAACTTTAGCTCACCATGTTATGTGTGAAAGGGGTATTAGTGATAATGTCCTTAACTTTAGCTAATACTAAATAAATGTAGGCCTTAGTTACCTGAGGGCAGGTGTGTTGTTGGCCAGGATGACCAGCTTGGCTTTTCCCTGGCGGATCATCTTCTGAGACTGCTTGTATCCCAGGACATATTTACCGCTCTTCATCACCAGCTGGAGACGGGAGTTGATGGACTCCAGGGACTTTTTCTGCCATCAAAGTAACAATGATATTTTGTGAGAAACATTGAACTATGAACGTAGCTCATATGCATTGAACCAAACGTGATATATGGTCTTCTAATTGGGATACATGCGAGTTGAGTACATATAACTAAGGCTGGCACAATTACCATACCACCAGGGAACCGACGGTTATAGATGAAGATAGTTATTGTAATACAATGACAATCATAACCATTTAAAAAAAATATACATTTGTTTTTCTTCAAATTAACTGTTGAGTCTTTGTAGTAACATGGACTGTTCCTGAAACTAGCAAACAAGTCTCCGGGTGGCCTAGACAATGCTACCCACAATGCAGCAGCAACACAGAGAAATAGAGTAAATAGAACAGGCTTGGAACCTCTATTTACCAGGTTCCAAGCCTGTTCTATTCATTCTATTTACCAGTCATATTACCAGGGTTATATGTTCTATTCATTCTATTTACCAGTCATATTACCAGGGTTATAGGTTCTATTCATTCTATTTACCAGGGTTAGAGGTTCTATTCATTCTATTTACCAGTCATATTACCAGGGTTAGAGGTTCTATTCATTCTATTTACCAGGGTTAGAGGTTCTATTCATTCTATTTACCAGGGTTAGAGGTTCTATTCATTCTATTTACCAGGGTTAGAGGTTCTATTCATTCTATTTACCAGGGTTAGAGGTTCTATTCATTCTATTTACCAGGGTTAGAGGTTCTATTCATTCTATTTACCAGGGTTAGAGGTTCTATTCATTCTATTTACCAGGGTTAGAGGTTCTATTCATTCTATTTACCAGGGTTAGAGGTTCTATTCATTCTATTTACCAGGGTTAGAGGTTCTATTCATTCTATTTACCAGGGTTAGAGGTTCTATTCATTCTATTTACCAGGGTTAGAGGTTCTATTCATTCTATTTACCAGGGTTAGAGGTTCTATTCATTCTATTTACCAGGGTTAGAGGTTCTATTCATTCTATTTACCAGGGTTAGAGGTTCTATTCATTCTATTTACCAGGGTTAGAGGTTCTATTCATTCTATTTACCAGGGTTAGAGGTTCTATTCATTCTATTTACCAGGGTTAGAGGTTCTATTCATTCTATTTACCAGGGTTAGAGGTTCTATTCATTCTATTTACCAGGGTTAGAGGTTCTATTCATTCTATTTACCAGGGTTAGAGGTTCTATTCATTCTATTTACCAGGGTTAGAGGTTCTATTCATTCTATTTACCAGGGTTAGAGGTTCTATTCATTCTATTTACCAGGGTTAGAGGTTCTATTCATTCTATTTACCAGGGTTAGAGGTTCTATTCATTCTATTTACCAGGGTTAGAGGTTCTATTCATTCTATTTACCAGGGTTAGAGGTTCTATTCATTCTATTTACCAGGGTTAGAGGTTCTATTCATTCTATTTACCAGGGTTAGAGGTTCTATTCATTCTATTTCATATTACCAGGGTTAGAGTTTCTATTCATTCTATTTACCAGTCATATTACCAGGGTTACAGGTTCTATTCATTCTATTTACCAGTCATATTACCAGGGTTAGAGGTTCTATTCATTCTATTTACCAGTCATATTACCAGGGTTATAGGTTCTATTCATTCTATTTACCAGGGTTAGAGGTTCTATTCATTCTATTTACCAGTCATATTACCAGGGTTAGAGGTTCTATTCATTCTATTTACCAGGGTTATAGGTTCTATTCATTCTATTTACCAGTCATATTACCAGGGTTAGAGGTTCTATTCATTCTATTTACCAGGGTTAGAGGTTCTATTCATTCTATTTACCAGGGTTAGAGGTTCTATTCATTCTATTTACCAGTCATATTACCAGGGTTAGAGGTTCTATTCATTCTATTTACCAGTCATATTACCAGGGTTACAGGTTCTATTCATTCTATTTACCAGTCATATGACCAGGGTTATAGGTTCTATTCATTCTATTTACCAGTCATATTACCAGGGTTACAGGTTCTATTCATTCTATTTACCAGTCATATTACCAGGGTTACAGGTTCTATTCATTCTATTTACCAGTCATATTACAGGTTCTATTCATTCTATTTACCAGGGTTAGAGGTTCTATTCATTATATTTACCAGTCATATTACCAGGGTTACAGGTTCCAAGACTGTTCTATTCATTCTATTTACCAGTCATATTACAGGTTCTATTCATTCTATTTACCAGGGTTAGAGGTTCTATTCATTCTATTTACCAGTCATATTACCAGGGTTACAGTGGCCAATGACTGGTAACCTCATGTGTACACTCGCAATGGCTGCCTGGTATTGTGATGCAATCATTTAAATGGTAATGTAGAAAGTTCATTCAAATGATGCTTACTGATGTGGCTCATGCAACGGAATGTATTTTTTTGTAATAGTTGAATCAAATCACAGCACATAGATGGGTACACTTCCTGCTTGCCCCTACGTGTCCACTCGCAATGGCCACCACTTCACCCATTATATCATCAGTGTTAACATTAACAATATCGAGTCGTCTGTAAAAACGTGTAACCTGCACCGGTATGCAGATGATACTGTTGTGCCATTGCTCCCACGGTTGACCAAGCTCAACATTATCTACGGTCTGCCTTCTTTTGTATTACAGAAAATCGCTGACCTTAAATGAGTATTGACTGCAGGTAAAACTAACTAGATGGGGTCTCTAGAGTGCATATACAACTGATGATTTAAGCTGATGGTGTTCATATCGGGATAGATCAAAGGCTAGCAGTCTTTTAAAAAGCATATTGACGAGTTAAGAAGCTGAGAATAAATATGGGCTTTATAGAAATAGGTGCTGCCTCTAGTTAAACAGTAGAAGGCAGATTATGACGGTCGACATGACCATCGGTCCTAGACTATGGCGACATGTATATGAACGCAGCTGCCACTTCATTAAAGCCGTTAGATGCTGTTTAACAAAGCACACTGCACATTGTTATGGGGGACAATTTTAGTACTCATCACTGCATTCACTACCAGAAAGTAGTGGTCCTTCTGTAGCTCAGTTGGTAGAGCATGGCGCTTGTAACGCCAGGGTAGTGGGTTCGATTCCCGGGACCACCCATACATAGAATGTATGCACACATGACTGTAAGTCGCTTTGGATAAAAGCGTCTGCTAAATGGCATATATTATTAATATATTGCTATGTCTCCATTTATAAAGACATTTGACATAAAGTCCCACTGTATCTAACATCTTTACTAAACTTCAGACGAGTCACCACAGCCGGTCTTAGACAACCGCCAAGTCCGGAAATTCCTTTCGTCTCTACGGACTAATTGGCCTGAATTTCTTGCACCTTATTTGTGTAACAATCTTCTAAAATGTTCTTACATTTGATGTTTTGTTGCTTCTTGGGTAATTCAGAAACTCGATTGAGGACCTTATTACCGATGAATGTGGGGGGGGGGGTTAGTGGCCAATTACTGCCATCCTAAAGTCCATGACAGTCACAACCCTATCTAGTTATTGATCAGATATAATAGTTCCGATGACATGTGCTGTTAGGGTTTCTTCATCAGCCAACCAACCATAAGGTCAAAATGCCCCCAGTGTAACCATTCAACTTGCTGTCTGGCTAACGCTTTATTAGCCTGTTAGCTGGCAAGACGGTTAATATAACACATGCTATCTGGAGTCTGTCAATTGTTAACAACTAAAGCTTCAGGAACTACAACATTGTATGTTTGGCCAAGTTCCTAACAGATATATACGGGCGACTTTGACAGTTTGTAAAAACGTGTAAACACGTGTTGCACTAAGCCCAGACTGCGCCATGCGTTCACTACAGCTCGACTCACCGTCTTCTTGGCGGCCACCATAGCTGCGATTTACTCCGTTCTGGACAACCTGAAACAAAACATATGAGATTGGACCATTTTACGTTAGTAATCAACCGGGTGATGTCCACCAACATTGCCTAAATATATAAATGTTACAGATTAAACAAAGAGGTGAACTTACAAGTCTGTTGCTCCAATATGGCCTCGGAAAGAAAGGAAGTCCCAGCGTGCTTTGCGGCATGTTGGCGTGGTCCTGCGCTGATTCGCTGATCTCAGCGGATTGGTCAGTTAAAGCAGGGTGCTCCACTTGAGGTGATTTCTATATCAGATCATTCTTCAGCCCGACAACCTCATCACGAGAAAGCAAGGGCCAAAACACTAAAGCTTTCATAATGGCAAGTGTGATTTTTACCAACCAGAGGACAAACACAAAACGGACCTATATTTAGAGGCTGTTTCTATGCTTTGAATCATCCACACATACACAACCCCGGAGCCCCACGCGGTGACGCTGTTGTCTCTATTCTGTATAATAACTTTATGATTTCAACAAAATATTTGATGGTATGGAACTTGATAAAGTATTATTTTTCCAAACACCGAAACATTCAGAAGTCAAATATTTCTATAAAATGTCACACATTTACTTTACTATATGAATGGATGTCATAAGGTGAATGCACCAATTTGTAAGTCGCTCTGGATAAGAGCGTCTGCTAAATGACTTACATGTAAATGTAATGAATCCTAATTGGTTGAATAAATAGCCTATCCATTCATATTTTCCACCCTTTAACAATAAATAATACACCACATAAGAACTGACGTTCTTCACATTCGTATGAGAATAGTGTAAAGAACATACATACAAAGTACCATGCTGCCCTACCAAGCAAAAAGGCAGTACCTCCTCGGAGCGTGGTTTTTATTTACCTTGTCTTCACAGTAACTTTAGACAGTTACTGCTAACAATGACCCCCATTTTCTCCAAAACACAATAGAGGCAGGATACTTGTCCACATTATTAAGCATGTATTTAACTTAGCAAAAATTACATTAACACATTTTCGACCCAAATGAGCAATTACTGCGTTTTTGCTTGGTAGGTCAGGATGGCTTTCCAGCTATAGTGACGTGACCAATTATTAGAGTGCAATGCTCACGCACGCTAGACAACGTTCCTTCTCTGATCGCATGCACTGAATAATGTAGGTGTCTGTTCTCTGCTGGGTACTGAAACACACAGCAAGCAGGCTGTAGCCCAGTATCGACACTATGCAGGCATCACACTGGTGGTAACCTGCTGCTGCCACAACAAGCCGTTGCCCGGTGTATTTAAAACGAGGCATGCGCAAATATGCAATTGTGGAGACCAGTGAAATGACTATATAGCACGGTTCCCCAGCTGGCGTCCCGCTACTGACTCTAGTTGATGATCCCTGCTGTATAGCCTTCAGTCCTGCTGATTTGAATAGTATCAAGCCCGTGATCAGAGCAACAGACGGCTCTTTGGGGATCTCATTTTCATCCACTTCAGTCCTCTATGTGAGACAAGCAGGATGGGCTGTTCCACGAGTACCCAGACAACAGCGCAGGACACCACCAGACAGCCCAGCTCTAAACCAGAGGAAAGCAATGGAACCAGCACTACAGGTAAGTTCAAATACTACAATGTCATTATATTATTGATACAACATCCTTGTATTGTTGACACATTATTTTGATGACATAAAAATGTGTCACACAATTTTGTCGCAATGTTTTTGTTATTTTATAAGGTGCCTCCTTGACTTGTTCCACATGTTGTTGTGTTTCAGCCTGAATTTAAAATGGATTACATTGAGATGTTGTGTCACTGGCCTACAGACAATATCCCATAATGTCAAAGTGGCCTTATGTTTTTAGACTTTCAACCCCTTTGTTATGGCCGAAATAAGATCTGGAGTAAACACTTGCTTAACAAGTCACATAATACGTTGTATGGACTCACTCTGAGTGCAGTAATAGTGTTCAGTATGATTTTATGAAAACTACCTAATGTCTGTACCCAACACATACAAATGATCTGTAAGGTCCCTCAGTCGAGCAGTGATTAAAAAATACCTGTTAAATAAACAGACATTGAATATCCCTTTGAGCATGGTGAAGTTATTCATTACACTTTGGATGGTGTATCAATACACCCAGTCACTACAAAGATACAGGCGTCCTTTCTTAACTCAATTACCGGAGAGGAAGGAAACTGCTCAGGGATTTCACCATGAGGCCAATGGTGACTTTAAAACAGTTACAGAGTTTAACAGCTGTGATGGGAGAAAACTGAGGATGGATCAACAACACTGTAGTTACTCCACAATACTAACCTAAATGACAGAGTTTAATGGATGTGATAGGAGACAACTGAGGATCAAATTGTATTGTATTGTTCACATACACATGGTTAGCAGATGTTAATGCGAGTGTAGCGAAATGCTTGTGCTTCTAGATCCGAAAGTGCAGCGATATCTAACAAGTAATCTAACAATTCCACAACAACTACCTAATACACACACATCTAAGTAAAGGAATGGAATAAGAATATATACATATAAATATATGGATGAGCAATGACAGAGCAGGGTGTGCAAGATGCAATAGATGGTATAAAATACAGTTCATTCATATGAGATGAGTAATGCAAGATACAGTTGAAGTTGGAAGTTTATATACACTTAGGTTGGAGTCATTAAAACTAGTTTTTCAACCACTCCACAAATTTCTTGTTAACAAACTATAGTTTTGGTAAGTCGGTTAGGACATCTACTTTGTGCATGACACAAGTAATTTTTTTCAACAATTGTTTAAAGATAGATTATTTCACTTATGATTTACTATATCACAATTCCAGTGGGTCAGAAGTTTACATACACTAAGTTGACTGTGCCTTTAAACAGCTTGGAAAATTCCAGAAAATAATGTAATTGCTTTAGAAGCTTCTGATAGGCTAATTGACATCATTTGAGTCAATTGGAGGTGTACCTGTGGATGTATTTCAAGGCCTACCTTAAAACTCAGTGCCTATTTGCTTGCCATCATGGGAAAATCGAAAGAAATCAGCCAAGACCTCAGAAAAAGTTGTAGACCTCCACAAGTCTGGTTTATTCTTGGAAGCAATTTCCAAACGCCTGAAGATACCACGTTCATCTGTACAAACAATAGTACGCAAGTATAAACACCATGGGACCACGCAGTCATCATACAGCTCAGGAAAGAGACGTGTTCTGTCTCCTAGAGATTAACGTACTTTGGTGCGAAAGGTGCAAATCAATTCCAGAACAACAGCAAAGGACCTTGTGAAGATGTTGGAGGAAACAGGTACAAAAGGATCTGTATCCACAGTAAAACAAGTCCTATATCGACAACCTGAAAGGCCGTTCAGCAAGGACGAAGCCACTGCTCCAAAACCACCATAAAAAAAGCCAGACTACTGTTTGCAACTGCACATGGGGATAGAGATTGTACTTTTTGGAGAAA
The DNA here is from genome assembly GCF_023373465.1 of Oncorhynchus keta. Taxonomy (NCBI): domain Eukaryota; kingdom Metazoa; phylum Chordata; class Actinopteri; order Salmoniformes; family Salmonidae; genus Oncorhynchus; species Oncorhynchus keta. The sequence goes on along the minus strand of NC_068439.1, from coordinate 198,526 downwards.
TGTCCTCTGGTCTGATGAAACAGTAATAGAACTGTTTGGCCATAATGATCATCATTATGTGTGGGGGAAAAGGGGCAGGCTTGTAAGCCGAAGAACACCATCCCAACCGTAAAGCACGGGGTTGCAGCATCATGTTGTGGGGGTGCGTTGCTGCAGGAGGGACTGGTGAACTTCACAAAATAGATTGCTTCACGAGGAAGGAAAATTAGGTGGATATATTGAAGCAACATCTCAAGACATCAGTCAGGAAGTTAAAGCTTAGTCGCAAATGGGTCTTCCAAATGGACAATGACCCCAAGCATACTTCCAAAGTTGTGGCAAAATGGCTTAAGGACAACAAAGTCAAGTTATTGGAGTGGCCATCGCAAAGCCCTGACTTCAATCCTATAGACAATATGTGGGCAGAACTGAAAAAGCGTGTGTGGGCAAGGAGGCCTACAAACCTGATTCAGTTACACCAGCTCTGTCAGGAGGAAATGGGCCAAAATTCACCCAACTGATTGTGGGAAGTGTGTGGAAGGCTATCCGAAACATTTGACCCAAGTTAAACAATGTAGAGGCAATGCTACCAAAGACTAATTGAGTGTATGTAAACTTCTGACCTACTGGGAATGTGATGAAAGAAATAAAATCTGAAATAAATAATTCTCTCTACTATTATTCTGACATTTCACATTCTTAAAATAAAGTGGTGATCCTAACTGACCTAATACAGGGAATCTTTACTAGGATTAAATGTCAGGATTTGTGAAAAACAGAGTTTAAATGTACTTGGCTAAGGTGTATGTAAACTTCCGACTTCAACTGTATGTAAACATGATTAAAGTGGCATTGTTTAAAGTGACTAGTGATCCATTTATTAAAATGGCCAATGATTTCAAGTCTGTATGTAGACAGCAGCCTTTCTGTGTTAGTGACGACTATTTAACCGTCTGATGGCCTTGATAGAAGCTGTTTTTCAGTCTCTCTGTCCCAGCTTTGATGCACCTGTATTGACCTCGCCTTCTGGATGATAGCGGGGTGAACAGGCAGTGGCTCGGGTGGTTGTTGTTCTTGATGATCTTTATGGCCTTCCTGTGACATCGGGTGGTGTAGGTGTCCTGGAGGGCAGGTAGTTTGCCCCCTGTGACACGTTGTGCAGACCGCACTACCCTCTGGAGAGCCCTGCGGTTGTGGGCGGAGCAGTTGCCGTACCAGGCAATGATACAGCCCGACAGAATGCTCTCAATTGTGCATCTGTAGAAGTTTGTGAGGGTTTTAGATGACAAGACACATTTCTTCAGCCTCCTGAGGTTGAAGAGGCGCTGTTGTGCCTTCTTCACCACTCTGTCTGCATGGGTGGACCATTTCAGTTTGTCCGTGATGTGTATGCCGAGGAACTTAAAACTTTCCACCTTCTCCACTGCTGTCCCGTCAATATGGATGGGGGGGTGCTCCCTCTGCTGTTTCTTGAAGTCCATGATCATCTCCTTTCTTTTGTTGACGTTGAGTGGGGAGGTTGTTTTGCTAATACAACACTCCGAGTGCCCTCACCTCCTCTTCCTCTTGACATTGTTGGTAATCAAGCCCACTTGTGGGGCCCCAGTGTTGAGGATCATCGAAGTGGAGATGTTGTTTCCTACCTTCACCACCTAGGGGTGGCCTGTCAGGAAGTCCAGGACCCAATTGCACAGGTTGAGACCCAGGGCCTCTAGCTTAATGATGAGCTTGTGTGAGTGTACTATGTTGTTGAAGGCTGAGCTGTAGTCAAAGAGCAGCATTCTTACAAAGGTATTCCTCTTGTCCAGATGGGATAGGGCAGTGTGATTGCGATTTATCGTCTGTGGACCTATTGGGGCGGTAAACCAATTGAAGTGGGTCAGGGTGACAGGTAAGGGGGAGGTGATATGATCCTTGACTAGCCTCTCAAAGCACTTCATGATGACAGAAGTGAGTGCTACTAGTCATTTAGCTCAGTTACCTTTGCCTTCTTAGGTACAGGAACAATGGTGGCCATCTTGAAGCATTTGGGGACAGCAGACTGCGAAAGGGAGAGATTGAATATGTCCATAAATACACCAGCCAGCTGGTTTGCTCAGGCTCTGAAGACGCGGCTTGGGATGCCGTCTGGTCCGGCAGCCTTGCGAGGGTTAACATGTTTAAATGTCTTACTCACGTCGGCCACGGAGAAGGAGAGCTCTTGGAAGTGGGCCACGTCATTGGCACTGTATTATCCTCAAAGTGGGCAAAGAAGGTGTTCAGTTTGTCTGGAAGCAAGACGGTGTCCGTGACGTGGCTGGTTTTCTTTTTGTTGTCCGTGATTGTCTATAGGCCCTGCCACATACGTCTCGTGTCTGAGCCTTTGAATTGCGACTCCACTTTGTCTCTATACTGATTGCCTTGCGGAGGGAATAACTACACTGTTTGTATTCAGCCATAATCCCAGTCACCTTTCCATGATTAAATGCGGTGGTTCGCACTTTCAGTTTTGCCCGGAATGCCGCCATCTATCCACGGTTTCTGGTTAGGGTTTTAATAGTCAAAGTGGATACAACATCTCTTATGCACTTCCTTATGAATTCACCACCCGAGTCAGCGTTTAGGTCGATGTCGTTCTCTGAGGCTGACCGGAACATTTTCCAGTCCGCGTGATCAGAACAATCTTGAAGCGTGGATTCCGATTGGTCAGACCAGCTTTGAATAGTCCTTTACCATGGAAGTGATTGCACCACTCTACAAGGCAGCAATTGTGAGTGTACCCATGAGTTTACCAGTCGAATTGCCTGAGTTAGAGGTTCCAAACCCATTCTATTAATTGTTTTCTACAACGCCTTGCTTGTTTCAACAAGGAGCAACAAAGTTGAATCACTTTGTTGAGTCCATGTTATCGCAGAAACAGACTCAACCATACGAATGACCGCCCGTCCCATCTTCAGTCAGCTGTTCGTTCCCAAAATAGTTATGACGGTTATTTTATTTCCATGTACTTCTCAACACGGGTACATCCTGTTTGATTTTATGCCTATAGGAAGGGAGGAGCAAAATGGAGTCGTGGTCAGATTTGCCAATAGGACGGCGGGGGAGGGCCTTGTATGCATCGTGGAAGTTAGAGTAGCAGTGATCCTAATTCAATTGATTGGACATGATATGGAAGGGCGTTGGTCAGGGAGATGACCAAGAACGCGATGGTCACTCTGACAGAGCTCCAGAGTTCCTCTGTGCAGATGGGAGAACCGTCCAAAAGGACAACCATCTCTGCAGCTCCACAAATCAGGCCTTTATGGTAGAGTGGCCAGACGTAAGCCAGTCCTCAGTAAAAATGCACGACAGCCCGAAGTGAGTTTGCCAAAAGGCACCTAAAGACTCTCAGACCATCAAAAAGAAGATTATCCCTGTTATCATTTCTCTGAATATCTATGATAGTAAATAGCTATTCTATTAATAAGATGTGTAACAGGATTTTCCAGGTGAAAAAAAATGAAAGCATTTGCAAATATCTGTTTTATTACAATTTGCAACAGAGCGATTCAACATAGAAGCAGATAAATGTCTAGCTGTCCTCTTGGAGACATGCCCTTAATATCCTAATCAGACAGCAACAAGTGTTCTGTAAACACCAGTCTCTTGGAGACATGCCCTTAATATCCTAATCAGACAGCACCAAGTGTTCTGTAAACACCAGTCTGAGAGTCTTGCAGGATGTCTAAACCCAGCTGCTACAGAATCACACAGTGTTCAACATAATGTCATCAATACAATACAACAGTGAATAATCAGCATGTCATCAGTCATCAATGTAAATGATGTAAATGTAAATCAGTCCTTGTACCTCCAGTCTGGTGTCAATCACTATCAACAGATATGAGAACAATCCATAACATTCAAATCAAATGTATTTATAAAACCCTTCTTACATCAGCTGATATCTCAAAGTGTTGTACAGAAACCCAGCCTAAAACCCCAAACAGCCAGCAATGCAGGTGTAGAAGCACGGTGGCTAGGAAAAACTCCCTAGAAAGGCCAAAACCTCGGATAAAACCTAGAGAGGAACCAGGCTATGTGGGGTGGCCAGTCCTCTTCTGGCTGCCGGGTGGAGATTATAACAGAACATGGCCAAGATGTTCATGTTCATAAATGACCAGCATGGTCAAATAATAATAATCACAGTGAACAGGTCAGGGTTCCATAGCCGCAGGCAGAACAGTTTAAACTGGAGCTGCAGCACGGCCAGGTGGACTGGGGACAGCAAGGAGTCGTCATGCCAGGTAGTCCTAGGGCTCAGGTCCTCCGAGAGAAAGAATGAAAGAGAGAAATAGATCATTAGAGAGAGCATACTTAAATTCACACAGGACACCGGATAAGACAGGAGAAATACTCCAGATATAACAGACTGACCCTAGCCCCCTGACACAAACTACTGCAGCTACTGCAGCTATAAATCCAGTGACCATCAACCCCAGAACATGTATTACAGACACTCCAAATACGCTAAACATTGTGTTGCTATAAACGTAATGTTCCCACTGCTGCTAATGATCCATATCCACTGTTTGGCATTCATAGAAATTCTCTAATCTCTTTCTCTGGGTCAGATGAACATGTGGCAGCAGGGACATTTCCTTAGTTTTGCATATGGCTCCTTTAACCTGACTCCTCTCAGGCAGAACAAGGACATTGTCAACTTGCATAAACTACAGAGTAAAATAATAGTTTTGCGTTGTTTGAGGTGTCACACAGAACACCTTGCGCTTGTTTCTGCTTTTATGTCAATGGAACTGTTTTGGTCCCACAGCCTCCTGAATGGTTATGTTGTCTCCGTGCATCGCTCTGAGTAAATGTCATCTCACTCAAACTGGCCTTTCTCTTCCCCACCATCTGCATTTTTTTATCAAAGGTTTGAGTATTGATTTCAAATCGAATCAAAGTTTATTTGTCACGTGTACCGAATACAACAGGTGTAGACCTTACAGTGAAATGCTTCCTTACAGGCTCTAACCAACAGTGCAAAAAAGGTATTAGGTGAACAATAGGTAGGTAACGAAATAAAACAACATTAAAAATACTTGTTAAATTTGCTGAAAATAAACGCAGTTGACAGTGAGAGGATGTTTATTTTTTTTAAATCTTAGTTTAGATACTCCTGCTAGTAGATTCATGTAGATACGCCTGCTAGTAGATTCATGTAGACCTCCACAAGTCTGGTTCATCCTTGGAAGCAATTTCCAAATGACTGCTATGCCCGGTCTCATATCCCTTAGTCTTGGCCTCCAGGCTTCACATCCCTGTACACACATTCCTGTTCTAGGAACCATGGGCTGTGGTGGGTGAGGAAGTTAATCTGTGTTAGCCTGAGGCCTGTGTTTCATATGTTCATTAACTGGGTATTTTCTTCGCCTTTCTTCCTGTGGTTAAAATGGTGTGTTAGACCAACTTGATTTAGACACAGTGCTGATACTGCAGTTTGGATAATGCCCAACATACACATGCATGCCTCATCTTTCTCAGGGACATGTGAGACACAAACAACAACACAGTTACACATGGGATAAAAAAAACGTATAGTCAATTACACGATAGAAAAATCTATATACGGTGTGTGCAAATATAGTAAGATTCGGGAGGTAAGGCAATAAATTGGCCGTGGATGCAAAGTAATTACAATTTAGGATTAACACTGGAGTGATAGATGTGCAAGTAGAAATACTGGTGTGCAAATGAGCAAAATAAAATAAAAAATACATATGGGGATGAGGTAGTTGGGTTGGCTATTTACAGATTGGCTGTGTACAGGTCCAGTGATCGGTAAGCTGCTCTGACAGCTGATGCTTATAGTTAGTGAGGGAGATATGAGACTCCAGCTTCAGTGATTTTTGCATTTCGTTCCAGTCATTGTCAGCAGAGAACTGGAAGGAAAGGTGGCCAAATAGGTGTTGGCTTTGGGGATGACCAGTGAGATATACCTGATGGAGCGCGTGCTACGGGTGGGTGTTGGTATGGTGACCAGTGAGCTGAGATAAGGCGAGGCTTCACCTAGCGAAGACTTATAGATGACCTGGAGCCAGTGGGTTTGGCGATGAATATGTAGCGAGCGCCAGCCAACGAGAGCATACAGGTCGCAGTGTTGGGTAGTATATGGGGATTTGGTGACAAAACGGATGGCGTTGTGATAGACTACATCCAGTTTGCTTCGTAGAGTGTTGGAGGCTATTTTGTAAATGGCATCGGCAAAGTCAAGGATCGGTAAGATGGTCAATTTTACGAGGTTATGTTTGGCAGCATGGGTGAAGGATGTTTTGTTACGAAATAGGAAGCCAATTCTAGATTTAACTTTGGATTGGAGATGTTTTATGTGAGTCTGGAAGGAGAGTTTACAGTCTAACCAGACACCTAGGTACTTATAGATGTCCACATATTCTAAGTCAGAACCGCCCAGAGTACTGATGCTGGACGGGTGGGTGGGTGCGGGCAGCGAACGGTTGAAAAGCATGTATTTGGTTTTACTAGCATTTAAAAGCAGTTGGAGGCCACAGAAGGAGTGTTGTATGGCATTGATGCTCGTTTGGAGGTTAGTTAACACAGTGTCCAAAGAAGGGCCAGATGTATACAGAACGGTGTCATCTGCGTAGATGTGGATCAGAGACTCACCAGCAGCAAGAGCGACATCATTGATATACAGATAAAATAGTCTTTCCCGAGAATTTATCCCTGTGGCACACACATAGAGACTGCCAGAGGTCTGGACAACAGGCCCTCAGATTTGACACACTGAACTCTATCTGAGAAGTAGTTTGTGAACCAGGCAAGGCAGTCATTTGAGAAGCCAAGGCTATTGAGTCTGCCGATAAGAATGCGGTGATTGACAGAGTCGAATGCCTTGGCCCGGTCAATGAATACGGCTGCACAGTACTGTCTTTTATCGATGGCGGTTATGATATTGTTTAGGACCTTGCGTGTGGCTGAGGTGCACCCATGACCAGCTCTGAAACCAGATTGCATAGTGGAGAAGGTACGGTGGGATTCAAAATGGTCAGTGATCTGTTTAACTTGGCTTTCGAAGATTTTAGAAAGGCAGGGCAGGATGGATAGACAGTTGAAGTCGGAAGTTTACATACACTTAGGCCAAATACATTGAAACTCAGTTCTTCACAATTCCTGACATTTAATCCTAGTAAAAAATCCCTGTTTTAGGCCAGTTAGGATCACCACTTTATTTTAAGAATGTGAAATGTCAGAATAATAGTAGAGAGAATTATTTATTTCAGATGTTATTTCTTTCATCACATTCCCATTGGGTCATAAGTTTACATACACTCAATTAGTATTTGTTAGCATTGCCTTTAAAATGTTTAACTTGGATCAAATGTTTCTGGTAGCCTTCCACAAGCTTCCCACAATAAGTTGGGTGAATTTTGACCCATTCCTCCTGACAGAGCTGGTGTAACTAAATCAGGTTTGTAGGCCTCCTTGCCCACACACGCTTTTTCAGTTCTGCCCACATATTGTCTATAGGATTGAGGTCAGGGCTTTGCGATGGCCACTCCAATACCTTGACTTTGTTGTCCTTAAGCCATTTTGCCACAACTTTGGAAGTATGCTTGGGGTCATTGTCCATTTGGAAGACCCATTTGCAACCAAGCTTTAACTTCCTGACTGATGTCTTGAGATGTTGCTTCAATATATCCACCTAATTTTCCTTCATCATGACGCCATCTATTTTGTGAAGTGCACCAGTCCCTCCTGCAGAAAAGCACCCCACAGCATGATGCTGCCACCCCCATACTTCACGGTTAGGATGGGGTTCTTCAGCTTGCAAGCGTCCCCCTTTTTCCTCCAAACATAACGATGGTCATTATGGCCAAACAGTCATATTTTTGTTTTATCAGACCAGAGGACGTTTCTCCAGAAAGTACGATCTTTGTCCCCATGTGCAGTTGCAAATCGTAGTCTGGCTTTTTTATGGCGGTTTTGAGGCAGTGGCTTCTTCCTTGCTGAGCGGCCTTTCAGGTTATGTCGATATAGGACTCAGTTTTACTGTGGATATAGATACTTTGTACCTGCTTCCTCCAGCATCTTCACAAGGTCCTTTGCTTTTGTTCTGGGATTTTTTATTTAACCGTTATTTAACATTGAGATTAAAATCTCTTTTTCAAGAGCGCCAAGATAGGTAGCACCAAGTCATTACAAAAGAATTACAGACCGACAACATGAAAAACTAAAAGTAACCTAGTAAAAACCATTGAATTCACAAGAGTATAAAACAGCAAATTAAAAACATTGACAGGTCAGGGAATCAGCCTGAAAATCCTTCATCAGTGATTTAAAAACACCAACCGGGACAAATTCTTCCAGTTTAAAAGTATTTTGTAAGGTGTTCCAAGACGATTGCGCAGAGTACATAAAAGTCCTTTTACCAAATTCAGTTCGGACATTTGGAACAGTTAGCAGGATAAAGTGCAGCGAACGAAGAGACGACCCACCACATTTCTGAACAATAAAAATGCCCAAATAAAAAGGTAGTAAACCCAAAATGGCTTTGTAAATGAATGTATACCAGTGACTGAGCCTACGAGAGACTAGAGAAGGCCAGCCAACCCTGGTATACAAAGTGCAGTGGTGCGTAAGGGTTTTGCAGTTTAAAATAAATCTCAAAGTGCCACGATAAAGAGTGTCAATTCATCTCAAACATTGAGCGGAAGCATTCATATATAAAATATCCCCATAGTCTAGTAAAGGCATAAATGTAGCTGATACTAGCCTCCTTCTGGCTTCAAAAGAAAAACAGGCCTTATTCCTAAAATAAAATCCCAATTTCAGCTTTTGTAAGTTGTTGAATATGCAATTTAAAAGAGAGGCCGTCATCAATTAAAATTCAACGTTATTTATGAGGTCTCAATCTCCTTGCCCTGACAGGTAGTGAAAGGTTCAGAGGTCTATTTCTTGCATTAGAAAACACCATTAGTTTAGATTTGTCAGTATTGAGGATAAGCTTCAATTGGCACACAAGGTATGTTGAACAAATAAATAAATAAATAAATAAACAAATAAAAAGCAGTTTGCATGTTCTGGAAAGCTTTTTTAAGAGACAATGCACAACAGTAAATAACAGTATCAGCATAAAAATGAATTGTGATACAGTGAATTATAAGTGAAATAATCTGTAAACAGTTGTTGGAAAAATTACGTGTGTCATGCACAAAGTAGATGTCCTAACCGACTTTAATTAATTGACAAGAAATGTGTGGCGTGGTTGAAAAACGAGTTTTAATGACTCCAACCTAAGTGTATGTAAATGTACGACTTCAGCTGTGGGTCTATAATAGTTTGGGTCTAGATTGTCTCGCCATTTGAAGAGGGGGATGACCGCGGCAGCTTTCCAATCTTTGGAGATCTCAGACGATACAAAGAGGTTGAACTGGCTAGTAATAGGGTTTGCAACAATTTCGGCTGGTAGTTTTGTAAAGAGCGGGTCCAGATTGTTTAGCCCAGCTGATTTGTAAGGATTCAGATTTAGCAGCTCTTTTAGAACATCAGCTGTCTGGATTTGGAGAAGCGGGGGGCTTGGGCAAGTTTCTGCGGGGGGTGCAGAACTGTGGGCTGGGGTAGGAGTAGCCAGGTGGATAGCATGGGCAGCCGTAGAAAAATGCTTCTTGAAATTATCTATTGTCGTAGATTTATCGGTGGTGATTATTTCCTAGCCTCAGTGCAGTGGGCAGCTGGGAGGAGGTACTCTTATTCTGGGACTTTAGTGTCCTAAAACCTTTTGGAATTAGTGCTACAGGATGCAAATTTCTGTTTGAAAAAGCTGTCCTTAGCTTTCCTAACTGACTGTGTATTGGTTCCTGACTTCCCTGAAAAGTTGCATATCGCCGGGGCTATTCGATTCTAATGCAGTACGCCACCGGATGTTTTTGTGATGGCAGTCAGGTCTGGAGTGAACCCAGGGCTATATCTGTTCTTAGTTCTACATTTTTTGAATGGGGCATGCTTATTTAGGATGGTGAGGAAAGCACTTTTAAAGAGCAACCAGGTGTCCTCTACTGACGGGATGAGGTCTATATCCTTCCAGGATACCTGGGCCAGGTCAATTAGAAAGGCCTGCTCGCAGAAGTGTTTTAGGGAGCGTTTGACAGTGATGAGGGGTGGTCGTTTGACCGCGGACCCATTACGGACGTAGGCAATGAAACAGTGATCGGTGAGATCCTGGTTGAAGACAGCAGAGGTGTATTTAGAGGGCAAGTTGGTCAGGATGATATCTATGAGGGTGCCCATGGTTACGGATTTAGGGTTGTACCTGGTAGGTTCCTTGATAATTTGTGTGAGATTGAGGGCATCTAGCTTAGATTGTAGGATGGCTGGGGTGTTAAGCATATCTCAGTTTAGGTCACCTAACAGTACGAACTCTGAGGACAGATGGGGGGCAATCAGTTCACATATGGTGTCCAGGGCACAGCTGGGGGCTGAGGGGGGTCTATAAACAAGCGGCAACAGTGAGAGACTTGTTTCTGGAAAGGTGGATATTTAAAAGTAGAAGCACAAATTGTTTGTGTACAGACTTGGAATGTATGACAGAACTCTGCAGTTCTATCTTGTTGGAAAATTTTATAGATGGGGATGGACATTTCAGGAGTTTTGGTGGCCTTCATTAGGCTCGGCTAGCACATCAGGGTTGGCGGAGTGTGCTACAGCAGTGAATTAAACAATCTTAGGGAGGATGCTTCTGATGTTAACATCCATGAAACCAAGGCTTATACGGTTACAGAAGTCAACAAATGAGAGCGCCTGGGGAATAGGTGTAGTACTGGGGGCTACAGGGCCTGGGTTAACCTCCACATCACCAGAGGAGGAGTAGGATAAGGGTACGGCTAAAGGATATAAGAACTGGTCGTCTAGTGCGTTGGGAACAGAGAATAAAAGGTGCAGATTTCTGGGCTTGGTAGAATAGATTCAAGGCATAATGTACAGACAAGGGTATGGTAGGATGTGAGTACAGTGGAGGTAAACCTAGGCATTGAATGACGATGAGAGAGGTCTCTGGAGGCACCAGTTATGCCAGGTGAGGTCTCTGCATGTGTGGAAAAAGAGCTATCTAAGGCATTTAGGGCGGGGCTTGGGGATCTACAGTGAAAAAAACAAACAATAATAGCTAACCTAAACAGCAGTAGACAGTTTGTCTATTCGTCCTGTATTACTCGGTACGAAACAGTCCATTCGTCCTGTATTACTCGGTACGGTACAGTTTGTCTATTCGTCCTGTATTACTCGGTACGGTACAGTTTGTCTATTCGTCCTGTATTACTCGGTACGGTACAGTTTGTCTATTCGTCCTGTATTACTCGGTACGGTATATTGACATTAGGGAGAGGCATGTGTAGCCGAGTGATCATAGGGTCCAATGAGCAGCAATATGTGAGTCAGGGAGCCATTCAGTAGTCGCGACTAGGCTAGGCGAGCTGGAGACACAGCAATTCAGAAAGCTAGCGGGCCGGGGCCAGCAGATGGGTCTTTTGTGATGTCGCAACGGGAAAAAAGCCTGTTGAAACCACCTCGGACGATTACGTCGGCAGACCACTCGTGATGGAACGGTGGGGCTCCGTGTCGGCAATAAAGGGTCCAGGCCAATTGGCAAAAGAGGTATTGTAGCCCAAGAATTAGCGAGCTGCGATGATCCGGTATAATGATCCAGAGCTTGCGGTAGGAATCCAGAGATGTGGTAGAGAAAAAGCTGTCCGATATGCTCCGGGTTGATTTCACGTGTGCAGACTGGCAGGTATTAACTGAGCTGAGGCTGGTTGGTGTCCGAGTTAACGGTGAAGACCGCTAGCGGTGGCTAACTGACTACTAGCTAGTAGCTAGTTAGCTGGCTAGCTTCTGATGGGGGTTCCGGATCTAGTATAAAAAAAATATCAGATCCATACCACATTGGGTGAGGCGAGTTGCAGGAGAGTATATTCAGTCCGTAGATGGAAAGTGAGATTAAAATATATACGAAATATATATGGAAAAAAAATGATTATTTTCACAGGACAAGACAAAACACACGTCCGACTGCTACACCATCTTGGATAATAGGATACGGGTTAGGGTTAGACTTTGATATCATTACAGTCCAAGGGAACAAAGGCATTGTAATATCATAATGATACATTATGATAACATTGTAATAGCATTGTAATAGCATTATAACATTGTAATAGCATTGTAATAGCATTATGATAACATTGTAATAGCATTATGATAACATTGTAATAGCATTGTAATAGCATTGTAATAGCATTATGATAACATTGTAATAGCATTATGATAACATTGTAATAGCATTGTAATAGCATTGTAATAGCATTGTAATAGCATTGTAATAGCATTGTAATAGCATTATGATAACATTGTAATAGCATTATGATAGCATTGTAATAGCATTGTAATAGCATTATGATAACATTGTAATAGCATTGTAATAGCATTGTAATAGCATTGTAATAGCATTATGATAACATTGTAATAGCATTATGATAATTGTAATAGCATTGTAATAGCATTGTAATAGCATTGTAATAGCATTATGATAACATTGTAATAGCATTATGATAACATTGTAATAGCATTGTAATAGCATTATGATAACATTGTAATAGCATTATGATAACATTGTAATAGCATTGTAATAGCATTGTAATAGCAGAATTGTAATCATATTGTGATAACATTGTAATAACATAGTAACTATGCTAACATTGATAACCTAATAATAACATTGTGATATTATAATAGCATTTAATAACCTCATAGTAACATTGTGATAACATTAAAATTACATTGTGATACCCTTATAATAATATTGTAATAATATGAAAACGTTGTGATTACCTTATAATAACATTACAATAACATAATAACATTGAATATAACCTTATAATAACCTTGTCATAACCTTAGCTGTCCCTGTGTCTTGTCAAGGAGTAGGGTAAAGTTGCCCCAAGATGCTGATCTTGAGTCAGTTTAGCATTTTCCCAACTAATGGTTGACGGTGCAATTACACAAGATTATTTGTTGTTGAATTTTTGCACTGCATTTCAGTGCTAGAGGCGTCACTACAGACCCTGGTTCAGAGGTCTAAGACACTGCATCTCAGTGCTAGAGGCGTCACTACAGACCCTGGTTCAGAGGTCTAAGACACTGCATCTCAGTGCTAGAGGCGTCACTACAGACCCTGGTTCAGAGGTCTAAGACACTGCATCTCAGTGCTAGAGGCGTCACTACAGACCCTGGTTCAGAGGTCTAAGACACTGCATCTCAGTGCTAGAGGCGTCACTACAGACCCTGGTTCAGAGGTCTAAGACACTGCATCTCAGTGCTAGAGGCGTCACTACAGACCCTGGTTCAGAGGTCTAAGACACTGCATCTCAGTGCTAGAAATCAAATCAAATCAAAATGTATTTATATAGCCCTTCGTACATCAGCTGATATCTCAAAGTGCTGTACAGAAACCCAGCCTAAAACCACAAACAGCAAGCAATGCAGGTGTAGAAGCACGGTGGCTAGGAAAAACTCCCTAGAAAGGCCAAAACCTAGGAAGAAACCTAGAGAGGAACCAGGCTATGTGGGGTGGCCAGTCCTCTTCTGGCTGTGCCGGGTGGAGATTATAACAGAACATGGCCAAGATGTTCAAATGTTCATAAATGACCAGCATGGTCGAATAATAACAAGGCAGAACAGTTGAAACTGGAGCAGCAGCACAGTCAGGTGGACTGGGGACAGCAAGGAGTCATCATGTCAGGTAGTCCTGGGGCACGGTCCTAGGGCTCAGGTCCTCCGAGAGAGAGAGAGAAAGAAAGAAAGAGAGAATTAGAGAGAGCATATGTGGGGTGGCCCGTCCTCTTCTGGCTGTGCTAGAGGCGTCACTACAGACCCTGGTTCAGAGGTCTAAGACACTGCATCTCAGTGCTAGAGGCGTCACTACAGATCCTGGTTCAGAGGTCTAAAACATCTCAGTGCTAGAGGCGTCACTACAGACCCTGGTTCAGAGGTCTAAGACACTGCATCTCAGTGCTGGAGGCGTCACTACAGACCCTGGTTCAGAGGTCTAAGACACTGCATCTCAGTGCTAGAGGCATCATTACAGACCCTGGTTCAGAGGTCTGATGAATGAGCCAATTGTAAACTGGGGATTAATAGGTGACCTTGATAGTTTGAGGGCTGGATTAGGAATTTAGCCAGGACACCAGGGTTAACACCCCTACTCTTACGATAGGTGCCATGGGATCTTTAATGACCTCAGAGAGTCAGGACACCCGTTTAACGTCCCATCCGAAAGACGGCACCCTACACAGGGCAGTGTCCCCAATCACTGCCCTGGGGCATTGGGATATTTTTTAGACCAGAGGAAAGAGTGCCTCCTACTGGCCCTCCAACACCACTTCCTGCAGCATCTGGTCTCCCTTCCAGGGACTGACCAGGACCAAACCTGCTTAGCTTCAGAAGCAAGCCAGCAGTAGTATGCAGGGTGGTATGCTGCTGGCCTAATTAAATAAATATCAGACTGGGTAGAATTTAAGTTTGAGGTCTCCCGCTATCTGCATAATGACCAATGGCATCTCATTGATAAGTTAATTCAACCAACCAATAGGAATACATGAACATGAAATACATATTTCTACAGTGTCAAGTGGAAACATAACCAACCGTGTTACACTAGCTGGGCTGTTGACTGAGAAAGACCTGTGATTGTTTGGTGTTGCTATGAGGTGAAGCATTGTTAGCCAGTTTCACGGCTACTTAATCATGACCTGAAACCATGTCCTCGTCATCACTTTATAGACACCATTCAGACCCTATGACACTGTTCTAACACTGCTGGTTGCTATATAATTATATAATTGCCTAATACTCACAGTAAGGTAGAGGGGTGTGACCGTTATTGTCTATTGTTGTAACCGTTGAGCTTGTCCATCAAACATTGAATATTTCAATTGATGTAGATTACTGTAAAGTACTTTGTGGTGGCAGGGTAGCCTAGGGGTTAAGGCGTTGGACTCGGAACCGTAGCTCGGACAAATCTGTCTTTCTGTCCCTGAACAAAGCAGTTAACACGCTGTTCCTAGGCCGTCATTGAAATTAAGAATTTGTCCTGAACTGACATGCCTAGTTAAATAAAGGTACAATTAAAAAGCTTTGTGTTCTTGTTGAGGGCTATATAAATCACATTTTATTGATAAAATGATTGCTTGATTGACCAATCCTTGAGCTCCCAGCATGTGGCTGATGTTCTGTGTTCCACTGCCAGGGGCGGCTAATGAGAACGGTAAGGTTGCGGAGGACAGTGAGACCATCCCAGATCACACAGTGACCGTGGCAGCCACAGGAGGGGAGGCCCAGTCTGCTCCGGCTGCAGCCCAAGCCGAGGCTCCTGCAGCGGAGACCCCGGCCCAGAGTGAGACCCAGCCTGTAGCCGATGCTCCTGCAGCAGCCACTTCCCCCGAGCAGCCAGCCAGCTCTCCAGAGCCTCCCCCTGCAGCCCAGGACCCAGGTACGTACTGTAGGCACAGACAGACAGTCAGAGGCTGTGTTTACACAGGCAGCCCAATTGTCATATTTTTCCACTAATTGGTATTTTGATCAACCTGATCAGCTCTTTTGCCAATAATTGGGCAAAATATCAGAATTGGACTGCTTCTGTAAACGCAGCCAAAGTGGCCTGTTCAAAACCAACATGATCATGTTCCTCTATTTCCAATGCAAATCACACCTTTCTGCTGTCCTCATATCTGCTCTCGGCACACAGGAGGCCTGTTTCAGGATGGACATGGATCAGTTGTGAATGCGTGACAGTTTTGATAAGGATGTCATACCTATTTGTTCAAGCAGCTATAAAAACACACAAGGATAGTTTCACCAGACACAGATAAAGCCTAGTCCTTTACAACAAAAAAAACATGATCTCAGTTGAAATAGCTTTTTAGTCAGAGACTTTAGGCTTTAACCTGTCTGACTGGAAATACGTCTCTTACAGTATTAATCCAACAACAAGGTGTAATGACCCTCTCTATTGTCCCATTGACAAGACCGAGTACACAATGTTAATGTACTGCCAATGATCGACAGTAACCTGATAAGTGTTCCACTTAGCCTACTGTAATCATCAGTGACCCCCTGAACACAGCTAGCTAGGAGCCCAGGTGAATATTCATCTATGTAGACGTTCCCCTGTTCGGCTGTCTCATTACTCTGACTGTTACCAGGGTTATGGATAGGTCTGTTACCAGGGTTATGGATAGGTCTGTTACCAGGGTTATGGATAGGTCTGTTACCAGGGTTATGGATAGGTCTGTTACCAGGGTTATGGATAGGTCTGTTACCAGGGTTATGGATAGGTCTGTTACCAGGGTTATGGATAGGTCTGTTACCAGGGTTATGGATAGGTCTGTTACCAGGGTTATGGATAGGTCTGTTACCAGGGTTATGGATAGGTCTGTTACCAGGGTTATGGATAGGTCTGTTACCAGGGTTATGGATAGGTCTGTTACCAGGGTTATGGATAGGTCTGTTACCAGGGTTATGGATAGGTCTGTTACCACGGTTATGGATAGGTCTGTTACCACGGTTATGGATAGGTCTGTTACCACGGTTATGGATAGGTCTGTTACCACGGTTATGGATAGGTCTGTTACCAGGGTTATGGACAGGTCTGTTACCAGGGTTATGGATAGGTCTGTTACCACGGTTATGGACATATCTGTTACCAGGGTTATGGATAGGTATGTTACCAGGGTTATGGATAGGTCTGTTACCAGGGTTATGGACATATCTGTTACCAGGGTTAAGGATAGGTATGTTACCAGGGTTATGGATAGGTCTGTTACCAGGGTTATGGACAGGTCTGTTACCAGGGTTATGGACAGGTCTGTTACCAGGGTTATGGACAGGTCTGTTACCAGGGTTATGGACAGGTCTGTTACCAGGGTCAGGTCTGTTACCAGGGTTATGGAATAGGTCTGTTACCAGGGTTATGGATAGGTCTGTTACCACGGTTATGGATAGGTCTGTTACCACGGTTATGGATAGGTCTGTTACCACGGTTATGGATAGGTCTGTTACCACGGTTATGGATAGGTCTGTTACCACGGTTATGGATAGGTCTGTTACCAGGGTTATGGAATAGGTCTGTTACCAGGGTTATGGATAGGTCTGTTACCAGGGTTATGGACAGGTCTGTTACCAGGGTTATGGATAGGTCTGTTACCAGGGTTATGGATAGGTCTGTTACCAGGGTTATGGATAGGTCTGTTACCAGGGTTATGGATAGGTCTGTTACCAGGGTTATGGATAGGTCTGTTACCACGGTTATGGATAGGTCTGTTACCAGGGTTATGGATAGGTCTGTTACCACGGTTATGGATAGGTCTGTTGCCAGGGTTATGGAATAGGTCTGTTACCAGGGTTATGGATAGGTCTGTTACCAGGGTTATGGATAGGTCTGTTACCAGGGTTATGGATAGGTCTGTTACCACGGTTATGGATAGGTCTGTTACCACGGTTATGGATAGGTCTGTTACCACGGTTATGGATAGGTCTGTTACCACGGTTATGGATAGGTCTGTTACCAGGGTTAGGGATAGGTCTGTTACCAGGGTTAAGGAATGGGTCTTTATTGATAGGTCTGTTACCAGGGTAGGGGATAGGATTGTTACCAAGGTTACTAACATGATCCCTCACTGACCCTAGAGGTTCCATGGTGATGGAAGTCATTACTAACATGATCCCTCACTGACCCTAGAGGTTCCATGGTGATGGAAGTCATTACTAACATGATCCCTCACTGACCCTAGAGGTTCCATGGTGATGAAAGTCATTACTAACATGATCCCTCACTGACCCTAGAGGTTCCATGGTGAGGTTCCATAGAGGCTCTCACCCCCCTTCTCCCCCCCCCCCTATAAAGATTTAGATGCAAGTGGCTGTTCCACTGGATGTCATAAGGTGTATGCACCAATTTGTAAGTCGCTCTGGATAAGAGCGTCTGCTAAATGACTTAAATGTAAATGTAAATAAAAGTCATTACTAATCTTGTCAATTTACTTAGTGAGTCCCAATGCAAATTACTGCCAAGTCACATGTACTGCGCATTTGGATAGTGTATTTGTCGAATGCAAAGTACCAATAATATGACTGATAAAGGAAAATGCTGTAGTTGAATAGAACCAGTGGGCCAGTATGTAGTTGAATAGAACCAGTGGGCCAGTATGTAGTTCAAATCAAATCAAAATCAAATCAAATTTATTTATATAGCCCTTCGTACATCAGCTGATATCTCAAAGTGCTGTACAGAAACCCAGCCTAAAACCCCAAACAGCAAACAATGCAGGTGTAAAAGCACGGTGGCTAGGAAAAACTCCCTAGAAAGGCCAAAGAAACCTAGAGAGGAACCGGGCTATGTGGGGTGGCCAGTCCTCTTCTGGCTGTGCCGGGTAGAGATTATAACAGAACATGACCAAGATGTTCAAATGTTCATAAATGACCAGCATGGTCGAATAATAATAAGGCAGAACAGTTGAAACTGGAACAGCAGCACAGTCAGGTGGACTGGGGACAGCAAGGAGCCATCATGTCAGGTAGTCCTGGGGCACGGTCCTAGGGCTCAGGTCCTCCGAGAGAGAGAAAGAAAGAGAGAATTAGAGAGAGCATATGTGGGGTGGCCAGTCCTCTTCTGGCTGTGCCGGGTGGAGATTATAACAGAACGTGGCCAAGATGTTCAAATGTTCATAAATGACCAGCATGGTTGAATAATAGTAAGGCAGGTGGACTGGGGACAGCAAGGAGTCATCATGTCAGGTAGTCCTGGGACATGGTCAGGCCAGTTGAAACTGGAGCAGCAGCATGGCCAGGTGGACTGGGGACAGCAAGGAGTCATCATGTCAGGTAGTCCTGGGGTATGGTCCTAGGGCTCAGGTCCTCCGAGAGAGAGAAAGAAAGAGAGAAGGAGAGAATTAGAGAACGCACACTTAGATTCACACAGGACACCGAATAGGACAGGAGAAGTACTCCAGATATAACAAACTGACCCTAGCCCCCCGACACAAACTACTGCAGCATAAATACTGGAGGCTGAGACAGGAGGGGTCAGGAGACACTGTGGCCCCATCCGAGGACACCCCCGGACAGGGCCAAACAGGAAGGATATAACCCCACCCACTTTGCCAAAGCACAGCCCCCACACCACTAGAAGGATATCTTCAACCACCAACACAGTTGAATAGAACCAGTGGGCCAGGATATAGTTGAATAGAACCAGTGGGCCAGTATATAGTTGAATAGAACCAGTGGGCCAGTATATAGTTGAATAGAACCAGTGGGCCAGTATATAGTTGAATAGAACTACTGGGCCAGTATATAGTTGAATAGAACTACTGGGCCAGTATATAGTTGAATAGAACCAGTGGGCCAGTATATAGTTGAATAGAACCAGTGGGCCAGTATGTAGTTGAATAGAACCAGTGGGCCAGTATATAGTTGAATAGAACCAGTGGGCCAGTATATAGTTGAATAGAACCAGTGGGCCAGTATATAGTTGAACAGAACCAGTGGGCCAGTATATAGTTGAATAGAACTACTGGGCCAGTATGTAGTTGAATAGCAGACCTTATATAGTTGAATAGAACTCGTGGTTTTTCTTTATTTTGACTATTTTCTACATTGTAGAATAATAGTGAAGACATCAAAACTATGAAATAACACATATGGTATCATGTAGTAACCAAAAAGGTGTTAAACAAATCAAAATATATTTTATATTTGAGATTCTTCAAATTAGCCACCCTTTGCCTTGATGACATCATTGCACACTCTTGGCATTCTCTCAACCAGCTTCACCTGGAATGTTTTTCCGACAGTCTTGAAGGAGTTCCCACATATGCTGAGCACTTGTTGGCTGCTTTCTTTCACTCTGCAGTCCAACCCATCCCAAACCATCTCAATTGGAAATAAATTCCACAAATTAACTTTAATCAAAGCACACCCGTTAATTGAAATGCATTCCAGGTGACTACCTCGTGAAGTTTGTTTATCCCATGTGTAACTCTTTATCCCATGTGTTGTATGGGTCTCACTGCTTTACTTTATCTTGGCCAGGTCGCAGTTGTAAATGAGAACTTGTTCTCAACTGGCCTACCTGGTTAAATAAGGTGACATTTTTAAAAAGCTGGTTGAGAAAATGCCAAGAGTGTGCAAAGCTGTCATCAAGGCAAAGGGTGGCTACTTTGAAGAATCTCAAATATGAAATATGTTTTGATTTGTTTAACACCTTTTTGGTTGCTACATGATTCCATATGTGTTATTTCATAGTTTTGATATCTTCACTGTTATTCTACAAAGTAGAAAATAGTACAAATAAAGAAAAACCCTTGAATGAGTAGGTGTGTCCAAATGATGTATATAGTTGAATTGAACCAGTGGTTCAGTATAGAATCACAGAAAGACAGACACACACAGGGACACAGAGAGACACAGACACACAGACACAGAGGGAGAGACACAGAGAGGGACACACCGAGAGAGAGACACACAGAGACACAGAGAGAGACACAGAGGGACACACAGAGAGGGACACACAGAGAGACACAGACACACAGAGAGAGACACACAGGGACACAGAGGGAGAGACACAGAGAGGGACACACCGAGAGAGAGACACACAGAGACACAGAGAGAGAGACAGAGAGGGACACAGAGAGGGACACACACACACATATATATATACGCACAGAGACACAGAGAGAGACACACAGAGAAACAGAAAGCAGGGCAGCCTCCCTGAGGTGCAGAATGATTCACGGCCTGCCAAACCAAACCTAGGGAGCCCTGGTCAGAAGTAGTGCCAAACCAAACCTAGGGAGTCCTGGTCAGAAGTAGTGCCAAACCAAACCTAGGGAGTCCTGGTCAGAAGTAGTGCCAAACCAAACCTAGGGAGTCCTGGTCAGAAGTAGTGCCAACCCAAACCTAGGGAGTCCTGGTCAGAAGTAGTGCCAAACCAAACCTAGGGAGTCCTGGTCAGAAGTAGTGCCAAACCAAACCTAGGGAGTCCTGGTCAGAAGTAGTGCCAAACCAAACCTAGGGAGTCCTGGTCAGAAGTAGTGCCAAACCAAACCTAGGGAGCCCTGGTCAGAAGTAGTACCAAACCAAACCTAGGGAGTCCTGGTCAGAAGTAGTGCACTACAAATAAGGTACCCTACACTGACTTCAAACAGCAGAAAAGGGACATTGCAGCTTTTGTAGTTCAGGATTTATTTCAGGATTACCCTTCCAGGCCTCTTAACACTTTTTTCACAATACATAACGATTAGTGAATGTAGGTTTGATGACTGTTTTGTGTTTGTTCTTGCTCCTGAAAAGCAGCTGAGGTCACAGCAGAGGCCGATACAACTGCAACGAGGTGAGAAGGGTTATTTACATGAAATACAAAGTGAACTTGTTTCCTCATATTTCTTGAATGTCCACCCATTCTAATATGATTTTCCTCGCTTGCATTTTAGCCCCTAGTCAGGGAAATGAAGCCGGTCTTCCCATTGTTGTGGATGAAGAATCTGCATGAATGTCCTAATTTGAAAGCGAGAGAGGATGACAATATATACACACACCACTTGCCTGTTGCCAAGCTGCAGACCAGCTGATCTCTGTCACCAGGATCAATCGGTCATCACTGTGCCTTTTTCCCTCTGTAAATACTCTACTTCCTGTGCATTTAGTTGTATTACTGGCATTGATTATGAAACATTCATTAGATAATTGCTTCAAAGTAACTTATAAATGCTTATTAATATTTGCTTGAATCTAAAATCTACATTTCTGGTGACTAGAGTTCGTATTACAGCCTTGTAACGATGTGGGATCAAGTATGAGGAAAATCAAGTATGTCGGATTAAGCGACCAACACTAATTTGTCAGAATTATTCATTCAGGAACAACTTGAATCCATTTACTCACACATATTTGAGAAATTAAGCCAACAACTATTAGACATTTACATGATGTTTTTACAGCTGGCTTGGATTGTACAACCCATGTTACGACCATGTTATAAGGGTATATAATATGACCATGTTATTAAGCTCTATGGCCATGTTATAACGCTTTGAATAAAACAGGTACTGAACTCAAGACATTTACTGACGTTGCTTTTTTTAAATGACAAGTTGCTTGTTTCAGCAGCATCCTTTGTATGAGGAAAAGTACTTCTGTCAGACAGTATCTCATCCACACTGTTAGATTACATCATAGAGACGATGGAGCAGAGCCCATGAAGAGAAAAAGGTAGCAGAAAAAGGTACAGTAAATCTCTGTATTTTCTTGTAGTTGCAAGTCTCATTTTGGTACGTTTGACAGTTGACAAAAATAGAGAAATAAACCGACTAAAAACCAAGATCGGTAAGGCCTGTGTATGGCTTTGGGTAAGGCCTGTGTATGGCTTTGGGTAAGGCCTGTATATGGCTTTGGGTAAGGCCTGTATATATGGCTTTGGGTAAGGCCTGTATATATGGCTTTGGGTAAGGCCTGTATGTGGATTTTTGAGAGAAATAAGCTTTTTGCTTACATGGAACATTTCTGGCATCTTTTATTTCAGCTCATGAAACATGGGCCCAACACTAATATGTTGCATTTATATTTTTGTTCAGTGTACAAACAGGAACAAGTTATGACATTATATATCCTCTTCAAGGCCTTAGAATGTCTGAGCAGTGTAGTCTAAGTCTAAGAGTGGTTTGGGTTAATTTAATTAATGTTTAAACTAGGACTATTTCAAGGTTGTTAAACGTTCACTTCCAGGTTAGTTAGTTTACAGCTTGTTGATATTCTTGCCGGTTAGTCAGGACTCAGAGATGGGTCCCAGAACAGCCACAGCCTCGATCTCCACCAGACCACCCTGCAGACAGAGAGACGGAGAGAGAGACAGAGAGACAGAGAGACAGAGAGACAGAGAGAGAGATTAGAATCACCATTTGGAAGAGTATTACATCTTTAATATCAAGTAGATACATAATAAGTAGAGCTGTGTGGATATGGAGCTGACTCTGGGGAGGGTTAGAGCTGTGTGGATATGGACCTGACTCTGGGGAGGGTTAGAGCTGTGTGGATATGGAGCTGACTCTGGGGAGGGTTAGAGCTGTGTGGATATGGACCTGACTCTGGGGAGGGTTAGAGCTGTGTGGATATGGAGCTGACTCTGGGGAGGGTTAGAGCTGTGTGGATATGGAGCTGACTCTGTGGAGGGTTAGAGCTGTGTGGATATGGAGCTGACTCTGGGGAGGGTTAGAGCTGTGTGGATATGGAGCTGACTCTGGGGAGGGTTAGAGCTGTGTGGATATGGAGCTGACTCTGGGGAGGGTTAGGGTTAGCTGTGTGGATATGGAGCTGACTCTGGGGAGGGTTAGAGCTGTGTGGATATGGAGCTGACTCTGGGGAGGGTTAGAGCTGTGTGGATATGGAGCTGACTCTGGGGAGGGTTAGAGCTGTGTGGTTATGGAGCTGACTCTGGGGAGGGTTAGAGCTGGGGTGGTTAGAGCTGTGTGGTTATGGAGCTGACTCTGGGGAGGGTTAGAGCTGTGTGGTTATGGAGCTGACTCTGGGGAGGTTTAGAGCTGTGTGGATATGGAGCTGACTCTGGGGAGGTTTAGAGCTGTGTGGATATGGAGCTGACTCTGGGGAGGTTTAGAGCTGTGTGGATATGGAGCTGACTGGGGAGGGTTAGAGCTGTGTGGTTATGGAGCTGACTCTGGGGAGGGTTAGAGCTGTGTGGTTATGGAGCTGACTCTGGGGAGGGTTAGAGCTGTGTGGATATGGAGCTGACTCTGGGGAGGGTTAGAGCTGTGTGGATATGCTGCTTACTCTGGGGAGGGTTAGAGCTGTGTGGTTATGGAGCTGACTCTGGGGAGGGTTAGAGCTGTGTGGTTATGGAGCTGACTCTGGGGAGGGTTAGAGCTGTGTGGATATGGAGCTGACTCTGGGGAGGGTTAGAGCTGTGTGGACATGGAGCTGACTCTGGGGAGGGTTAGAGCTGTGTGGACATGGAGCTGACTCTGGGGAGGGTTAGAGCTGTGTGGACATGGAGCTGCCTCTGGGGAGGGTTAGAGCTGTGTGGTTATGGAGCTGACTCTGGGGAGGGTTAGAGCTGTGTGGATATGGAGCTGACTGGGGAGGGTTAGAGCTGTGTGGATATGGAGCTGACTCTGGGGAGGGTTAGAGCTGTGTGGTTATGCTGCTGACTCTGGGGAGGGTTAGAGCTGTGTGGATATGGAACTGACTCTGGGGAGGGTTAGAGCTGTGTGGTTATGGAGCTGACTCTGGGGAGGGTTAGAGCTGTGTGGTTATGGAGCTGACTCTGGGGAGGGTTAGAGCTGTGTGGTTATGGAGCTGACTCTGGGGAGGGTTAGAGCTGTGTGGATATGGAGCTGACTCTGGGGAGGGTTAGAGCTGTGTGGATATGGAGCTGACTCTGGGGAGGGTTAGAGCTGTGTGGATATGGAGCTGACTCTGGGGAGGGTTAGAGCTGTGTGAATATGGAGCTGACTCTGGGGAGGGTTAGAGCTGTGTGAATATGGAGCTGACTCTGGGGAGGGTTAGAGCTGTGTGGATATGGAGCTGACTCTGGGGAGGGTTAGAGCTGTGTGGATATGGAGCTGACTCTGGGGAGGGTTAGAGCTGTGTGGATATGGAGCTGACTCTGGGGAGGGTTAGAGCTGTGTGGATATGGAGCTGACTCTGGGGAGGGTTAGAGCTGTGTGGATATGGAGCTGACTCTGGGGAGGGTTAGAGCTGTGTGGATATGGAGCTGACTCTGGGGAGGGTTAGAGCTGTGTGGATATGGAGCTGACTCTGGGGAGGGTTAGAGCTGTGTGGATATGGAGCTGACTCTGGGGAGGGTTAGAGCTGTGTGGATATGGAGCTGACTCTGGGGAGGGTTAGAGCTGTGTGGATATGGAGCTGACTCTGGGGAGGGTTAGAGCTGTGTGAATATGGAGCTGACTCTGGGGAGGGTTAGAGCTGTGTGGATATGGAGCTGACTCTGGGGAGGGTTAGAGCTGTGTGGATATGGAGCTGACTCTGGGGAGGGTTAGAGCTGTGTGGATATGGAGCTGACTCTGGGGAGGGTTAGAGCTGTGTGAATATGGAGCTGACTCTGGGGAGGATTAGAGCTGTGTGGTTATGGAGCTGACTCTGGGGAGGGTTAGAGCTGTGTGGTTATGGAGCTGACTCTGGGGAGGGTTAGAGCTGTGTGGTTATGGAGCTGACTCTGGGGAGGGTTAGAGCTGTGTGGATATGCTGCTTACTCTGGGGAGGGCAACAACCTGGTAGGCAGCTCTGGCAGGGAAGTTTTTGCTGAAAACTGAAAGAAAAAAAGAAAGTATATTGTACATACAATTTCCCCAAATCATACTGAATTAAATTAGGCCTAATTCCAAAAATGTGTATACTGAAATTACATTTCCAAAGAAACAGGAAGTTCTAGACTCTGAATGTCAGGGAGTAGCAACAAATATACTCCTGATTCAAAACCTGGCTGAAAACCTGGCTGAAAACCTGGCTGAAAACCTGGCTGAAAACCTGGCTGAAAACCTGGCTGAACACTGGTCTAGACTCTGAATTACAAATACACACCTGACTGAAAACCTGGCTGAAAACCTGGCTGAACACTGGTCTAGACTCTGAATTACAAATACACACCTGGCTGAAAACCTGGCTGAACACTGGTCTAGACTCTGAATTACAAATACACACCTGGCTGAAAACCTGGCTGAACACTGGTCTAGACTCTGAATTACAAATACACACCTGGCTGAAAAACTGACTGAATGCTGGTCTTAGATTCTGTCTCTTTTTACCCCACTGCTTGAGAGTACTCTTGGTAGTATTCACACTAAACTAAGGTAATGGACATGAGGCGTATTCTCCAGGTCATATATTAGACCTAGTACTGTGAACTTCATGGCTGATTACAGTCGTATTGGCTGTCTGGAACCGTATGGCTACAGGCTACAGACAGGACCCAGGGAGAGGGTTGAGTTTCACAGAGCTTCCTTGTATCCTCTTACACTCCGAGTCTGACACACACCAGGGTTCAGTTCCACTGTGTATCGTGATGGGACACACACCAGGGTTCAGTTCCACTGTGTATCGTGATGGGACACACACCAGGGTTCAGTTCCACTGTGCATCGTGATGGGACACACCAGGGTTCAGTTCCACTGTGTATCGTGATGGGACACACACCAGGGTTCAATTCCACTGTGTATCGTGATGGGTCACACACCAGGGTTCAGTTCCACTGTGTATCGTGATGGGTCACACACCAGGGTTCAGTTCCACTGTGTATCGTGATGGTCACACACCAGGGTTCAGTTCCACTGTGTATCGTGATGGGACACACACCAGGGTTCAGTTCCACTGTGTATCGTGATGGGACACACACCAGGGTTCAGTTCCACTGTGTATCGTGATGGGTCACACACCAGGGTTCAGTTCCACTGTGTATCGTGATGGGTCACACACCAGGGTTCAGTTCCACTGTGTATCGTGATGGGTCACACACCAGGGTTCAGTTCCACTGTGTATCGTGATGGGACACACACCAGGGTTCAGTTCCACTGTGTATCGTGATGGGACACACACCAGGGTTCAGTTCCACTGTGTATCGTGATGGGACACACACCAGGGTTCAGTTCCACTGTGTATCGTGATGGGACACACACCAGGGTTCAGTTCCACTGTGTATCGTGATGGGACACACACCAGGGTTCAGTTCCACTGTGTATCGTGATGGGACACACACCAGGGTTCAGTTCCACTGTGTATCGGATGGGACACACACCAGGGTTCAGTTCCACTGTGTATCGTGATGGGTCACACACCAGGGTTCAGTTCCACTGTGTATCGTGCTGGGACACACACCAGGGTCAGTTCCACTGTGTATCGGATGGGACACACACCAGGGTTCAGTTCCACTGTGTATCGTGATGGGACACACCAGGGTCAGTTCCACTGTGTATCATGATGGGACACACACCAGGGTTCAGTTCCACTGTGTATCATGATGGGACACACACCAGGGTTCAGTTCCACTGTGTATCGGATGGGACACACACCAGGGTTCAGTTCCACTGTGTATCGTGATAGGACACACACCAGGGTTCAGTTCCACTGTGTATCGTGATGGGACACACACCAGGGTTCAGTTCCACTGTGTATCGTGATGGGACACACACCAGGGTTCAGTTCCACTGTGTATCGTGATGGGACACACACCAGGGTTCAGTTCCACTGTGTATCGTGATGGGACACACACCAGGGTTCAGTTCCACTGTGTATCGTGATGGGACACACACCAGGGTTCAGTTCCACTGTGTATCGTGATGGGTCACACACCAGGGTTCAGTTCCACTGTGTATCGTGATGGGTCACACACCAGGGTTCAGTTCCACTGTGTATCGTGATGGGTCACACACCAGGGTTCAGTTCCACTGTGTATCGTGATGGGACACACACCAGGGTTCAGTTCCACTGTGTATAGTGATGGGACACACACCAGGGTTCAGTTCCACTGTGTATCGTGATGGGTCACACACCAGGGTTCAGTTCCACTGTGTATCGGATGGGACACACACCAGGGTTCAGTTCCACTGTGTATCGTGATGGGACACACACCAGAGTTCAGTTCCACTGTGTATCGTGATGGGACACACACCAGGGTTCAGTTCCACTGTGTATCGTGATGGGACACACACCAGGGTTCAGTTCCACTGTGTATCGTGATGGGACACACACCAGGGTTCAGTTCCACTGTGTATCGTGATGGGACACACACCAGGGTTCAGTTCCACTGTGTATCATGATGGGACACACACCAGGGTTCAGTTCCACTGTGTATCGGATGGGACACACACCAGGGTTCAGTTCCACTGTGTATCGGATGGGACACACACCAGGGTTCAGTTCCACTGTGTATCGTGATGGGTCACACACCAGGGTTCAGTTCCACTGTGTATCGTGCTGGGACACACACCAGGGTCAGTTCCACTGTGTATCGGATGGGACACACACCAGGGTTCAGTTCCACTGTGTATCGGATGGGACACACACCAGGGTTCAGTTCCACTGTGTATCGGATGGGACACACACCAGGGTTCAGTTCCACTGTGTATCGGATGGGACACACACCAGGGTTCAGTTCCACTGTGTATCGTGATGGGACACACACCAGGGTTCAGTTCCACTGTGTATCGTGATGGGACACACACCAGGGTTCAGTTCCACTGTGTATCGTGATGGGACACACCAGGGTTCAGTTCCACTGTGTATCGTGATGGGACACACACCAGGGTCAGTTCCACTGTGTATCGTGATGGGACACACACCAGGGTTCAATTCCACTGTGTATCGTGATGACACACACACCAGGGTTCAGTTCCACTGTGTATCGTGATGGGACACACACCAGGGTTCAGTTCCACTGTGTATCGTGATGGGACACACACCAGGGTTCAGTTCCACTGTGTATCGTGATGGGACACACACCAGGGTCAGTTCCACTGTGTATCGTGATGGGACACACACCAGGGTTCAGTTCCACTGTGTATCGTGATGGGACACACACCAGGGTTCAGTTCCACTGTGTATCGTGATGGGACACACACCAGGGTCAGTTCCACTGTGTATCGTGATGGGACACACACCAGGGTCAGTTCCACTGTGTATCGTGATAGGACACACACCAGGGTTCAGTTCCACTGTGTATCGTGATGGGACACACCAAGGTTCAGTTCCACTGTGTATCGTGATGGGATACACACCAGGGTTCAGTTCCACTGTGTATCGTGATGGGACACACACCAGGGTTCAGTTCCACTGTGTATCGTGATGGGACACACACCAGGGTTCAGTTCCACTGTGTATCGTGATGGGACACACACCAGGGTTCAGTTCCACTGTGTATCGTGATGGGACACACACCAGGGTCAGTTCCACTGTGTATCGTGATGGGACACACACCAGGGTTCAGTTCCACTGTGTATCGTGATGGGACACACACCAGGGTCAGTTCCACTGTGTATCGTGATAGGACACACACCAGAGTCAGTTCCACTGTGTATCGTGATAATACCCATAGAGCTGGGGTCAGTTCCACTGTGTATCGTGATAATACCCATAGAGCTGGGGTCAGTTCCACTGTGTATCGTGATAATACCCATAGAGCTGGGGTCAGTTCCACTGTGTATCGTGATAATACCCATAGAGCTGGGGTCAGTTCCACTGTGTATCGTGATAATACCCATAGAGCTGGGGTCAGTTCCACTGTGTATCGTGATAATACCCATAGAGCTGGGGTCAGTTCCACTGTGTATCGTGATAATACCCATAGAGCTGGGGTCAGTTCCACTGTGTATCGTGATAATACCCATAGAGCTGGGGTCAGTTCCACTGTGTATCGTGATAATACCCATAGAGCTGGGGTCAGTTCCACTGTGTATCGTGATAATACCCATAGAGCTGGGGTCAGTTCCACTGTGTATCGTGATAATACCCATAGAGCTGGGGTCAGTTCCACTGTGTATCGTGATAATACCCATAGAGCTGGGGTCAGTTCCACTGTGTATCGTGATAATACCCATAGAGCTGGGGTCAGTTCCACTGTGTATCGTGATAATACCCATAGAGCTGGGGTCAGTTCCACTGTGTATCGTGATAATACCCATAGAGCTGGGGTCAGTTCCACTGTGTATCGTGATAATACCCATAGAGCTGGGGTCAGTTCCACTGTGTATCGTGATAATACCCATAGAGCTGGGGTCAGTTCCACTGTGTATCGTGATAATACCCATAGAGCTGGGGTCAGTTCCACTGTGTATCGTGATAATACCCATAGAGCTGGGGTCAGTTCCACTGTGTATCGTGATAATACCCATAGAGCTGGGGTCAGTTCCACTGTGTATCGTGATAATACCCATAGAGCTGGGGTCAGTTCCACTGTGTATCGTGATAATACCCATAGAGCTGGGGTCCCATTGTGAGTCCTTTGGACAAGGAACTATGGGAAACCTAACTTAGCAAGGCAAGGGCAGAGGTACAGCTATGCATCAATTTGAACTATAGCAATGGATGGCCAATATGTAACTGATTACCACACGTTGTACATGCAGGACACGTTGGAAGTTTGCATATATTTAGCTGTTGTCCTTTCAGACATATATGAATGTGCTACTGAAGAATGCTGGGTCTAAAGTATTCAATATTAGGCAGCTGGCACACGGAACAAGTGGCCAACAGATCCTGAGAGAAGTGCTGTTATTCAGGGGAGAGGGCGCCATCGTGTGTACAGTTGTGGACATGCAGGACAGTCTGAAGAGGTGGATTAAACTCAAACGTTCGATGCGGAACAGAGCGATAATCTCAATTGATTTCCTTGTGTGTTTTCAGCAGGAGGCGAGAGGACGTTAAGAAACAAATAAATATAATTGAGATTATCCCATAATTTGACCCTTAGCCCCTCACATTGTCAGGTCAAGCACTTACATGTCTTATAAACATCGTTGACGTTGACAAAGTCATTAATGTCTGCCAACAGCACGGTTGTCTTGACAACTGGAAGATACAAAAGTAAGGAAGTCTGTCAGATACACATTTCAGATCTCAGGTGGTATTAATCTAATCCTTTTTTGTCTTTTACAGTTAATAAACATACATGAATTATTGTTGATCTGATGATATATATTAAAAAGAGGGAGGCTTACCATTGTCATAACCACATCCAGCTGCTTTCAGGATCTCTCCCATATTGACCAGAGCCTGATGGGTGGGGTGTGGGGGAGGAGGTGGGGGTGGGGGGGAGTATGATATAAGAATTCCTGACTAACATGATAAGTATATAATAATACTATATTTTTTTGACCTCTCCCCTCCACCACCATCTCTCCTCTTCTCTCTCCACCATCTCTCCCTCCCCTCCACCATCTCTCACCCGTCTGACCTGACCCCCCCTCCCTCCACCATCACTCACCTGTCTGGCCTGAGCCTGTACCCCTCCCTCCACCAGCTCTCACCTGTCTGACCTGACCCCCTCCCTCCACCAGCTCTCACCTGTCTGACCTGACCCCCCGTCCCTCCACCATCTCTCACCTGTCTGACCTGACCTCCCCTCCCTCCACCATCTCTCACCTGTCTGACCTGACCCCCCGTCCCTCCACCATCTCTCACCTGTCTGACCTGACCCCCCCGTCCCTCCACCATCTCTCACCTGTCTGGCCTGAGCCTGTACCCCTCCCTCCACCATCTCTCACCTGTCTGGCCTGAGCCTGTACCCCTCCCTCCACCAGCTCTCACCTGTCTGACCTGACCCCCTCCCTCCACCATCTCTCACCTGTCTGACCTGACCCCCCCGTCCCTCCACCATCTCTCACCTGTCTGGCCTGAGCCTGTACCCCTCCCTCCACCATCTCTCACCTGTCTGGCCTGAGCCTGTACCCCTCCCTCCACCAGCTCTCACCTGTCTGGCCTGAGCCTGTACCCCTCCCTCCACCAGCTCTCACCTGTCTGACCTGACCCCCCCTCCCTCCACCATCTCTCACCTGTCTGACCTGACCCCCCCTCCCTCCACCATCTCTCACCTGTCTGACCTGACCCCCCGTCCCTCCCTCCACCATCTCTCACCTGTCTGGCCTGAGCCTGTACCCCTCCCTCCACCATCTCTCACCTGTCTGACCTGACCCCCCCGTCCCTCCACCATCTCTCACCTGTCTGGCCTGAGCCTGTACCCCTCCCTCCACCAGCTTCCCTGAGGCCACGTCTAGCCCCAGCTGGCCGGAGATGTACATGGTCCGATCCACCACCACCGCCTGGCTGGAGCACAAACAATTGGACATAAGTCACTCTACTAGTTAGTCCACTATGTGCAACTCAACCTGTGCTAAAGTGCTAAAAAATAGCCCACGTTAACATATGTAACCTAAGAAACAAGGTTCATGAAATCAATAACTTGCTAGTGTCATGACGTGGCCCTCTTTGGGTATAGCGAGTGCCTTCCCTCTCTCTCCCTCCCTCCTACACCCAGGTTCTGTTATCTCAGGTCGTAAATTCCTGGAGGAGACTCTCTCCCTCATGCGGTATAGAGAGAGGGTTCACATTAGATCAAAGGAACTTCTATCTCACAGAACTTGAGAACTGAACAATATCCATGTTTTGGAGAATGTGTAAACGATCGGTGGAGAATCCAGCTACAACCGGTCCATTTTGTTTAGTGTTTGTGACCTCATGAGAGACAATACAGCCACATTACCACAACTCTGTTTTTAAAAGAGAGCCTCCGTTATGAGATTTGCATCTAATTATTGTATAAAATGAATGCGTAAAGATTAAACTATTTGTGTAATTATGTCATGTGATTTTAAAACTGTTTACGGGAAGAGAATCCAATTCCCTTTGGAGTTTAACTAAGTCATTGGCCCGCCCCATGAGCACAGACATCGATCTGGCATCATGGGACAGCCTTTTCTGCTGTTCCGAATATAAACCCCACCTGGAGAAGCCCACTTCAAACCGATCCTACCTCGGTCAGCTGAGGGAGCTAAGGTTTGAATAGAGACCCAAGTGTACCTCGATTACTGAGAGGGCTAAGGTTTGCATAGAGACCAAGTGTACCTCGATTACCGAGAGGGCTAAGGTTTGAATAGAGACCAAGTGTACCTCGATTACCGAGAGGGCTAAGGTTTGAATAGAGACCAAGTGTACCTCGATTACCGAGAGGGCTAAGGTTTGAATAGAGACCAAGTGTACCTCGTTTACCGAGAGGGCTAAGGTTTGAATAGAGACCAAGTGTACCTCGATTACTGAGAGGGCTAAGGTTTGAATAGAGACCAAGTGTACCTCGATTACCGAGAGGGCTAAGGTTTGAATAGAGACCAAGTGTACCTCGATTACCGAGAGGGCTAAGGTTTGAATAGAGACCAAGTGTACCTCGATTACCGAGAGTGCTAAGGTTTGAATAGAGACCATGTATTCCTCGGTCGTCTGAGGGAGCTCAGGTTGTAATGATTGTTGAATTCCTAACCAAACCATTGGCTACACTGGTGGAAATGGTTAAACTCAGACTATGGATAGCGACAGAATAAGAGCAAATCTTCGATACTAATTACTAGTCTGCAGCTAGAATTTATGTCGACCTGGAATGCGAAGACCGACAACCGCCGAAACATCTATTCTATAAGAACATTTCTGAATGGGACTCTGAAGTATCCATTCTAACCACGAAAGACTCCAGGGACTCAAAGAGAAGTTCAGATGAACTTTCCAACAGAAAGACGGACGATTTCAACAGAGATCATGACGACACACTAAGCGTAAATATATATATATTGATTGCAATTATTCCCGAATAAGTGAGTGTTCATGTGCAATAATTATTACAATTATCAACTGTGGTGTGTCTTGTCTTTCCCGGCCTTCTCAGTCCACACCCCACAAGACATGCCATCAGAGGTCTCTTCACAGTCCCCAAGTCCAGAACAGACTACGGTAGGCGCACAGTACTACATAGAGCCATGACTAAATGGAACTCTATTCCACAACTCTCCACTCCCGTAACCACTCCACTCCCGTAACCTCTCCACTCCCGTAACCTCTCCACTCCCGTAACCTCTCCACTCCCGTAACCACTCCACTCCCGTAACCACTCCCCTCCCGTAACCTCTCCACTCCCGTAACCTCTCCACTCCCGTAACCACTCCACTCCCGTAACCACTCCACTCCCGTAACCACTCCACTCCCGTAACCTCTCCACTCCCGTAACCTCTCCACTCCCGTAACCACTCCACTCCCGTAACCACTCCACTCCCGTAACCACTCCACTCCCGTAACCTCTCCACTCCCGTAACCTCTCCACTCCCGTAACCTCTCCACTCCCGTAACCTCTCCACTCCCGTAACCTCTCCACTCCCGTAACCTCTCCACTCCCGTAACCTCTCCACTCCCGTAACCTCTCCACTCCCGTAACCACTCCACTCCCGTAACCTCTCCACTCATATGGATGTGTCTGCCGTGGCTGGGATCCCCCAGGTGGTGCTACGTATTGATACGAGAAGAGGTGGGTTTGTCCTCCTACATTGAACACCTAGAGAGAAGCTGTATAAAGAGTACATCATAACTTTCATGTGCCAGTGCACGGAGACTGGAATATCAATTATCCTTAAATAACCAGATTCCTTCTAGCTATTATGTTGACCATGTTATATTCAAGTAAAAGGTGACTTCTCCTTTAGCCTGTTGTTAGGTCAACACATCGAACGTGTTATTGGATTTCCTTTGAAGTATTATGGCTGCCCTGCATAGTTTCTGTAACAGACAACCTTAACCATTAGTTAGTGGGGTGGACCTTGATCCTCTTTTTACTATCTCTGATCATGGTAACAAACTCCTCCCCCTCCTCCTTTTATTGGCTCCTGACCACAGTTGCCAACTTTTAGTAAACAACTTTTAGCTAGTCTTTTAGTAAACAACTTTTAACTAGCCTTTTAGTAAACAACTTTTACACTAGCCTTTTAGTAAACAACTTTTACACTAGCCTTTTAGTAAACAACTTTTACACTAGCCTTTCAGTAAACAACTTTTAGCTAGCCTTTTAGTAAACAACTTTTAGCTAGCCTTTTAGTAAACAACTTTTAACTAGCCTTTTAGTAAACAACTTTTAGCTAGCCTTTTAGTAAACAACTTTTAGCTAGCCTTTTAGTAAACAACTTTTAGCTAGCCTTTTAGTAAACAACTTTTAGCTAGCCTTTTAGTAAACAACTTTTAACTAGCCTTTTAGTAAACAACTTTTAGCTAGCCTTTTAGTAAACAACTTTTAGCTAGCCTTTTAGTAAACAACTTTTAACTAGCCTTTTAGTAAACAACTTTTACACTAGCCTTTAGTAACCTTAACTAGCTTTTAGGTAACAACTTTTTGGTATTTTCTTATTCTCTTATGCTGTCGTGATTATATAATTTGTTGTGTAATTGTGAAATGCAGCACTCCTATGCACAACAACCTTGGGCTCAATGGGACTCCCTGCTAAAATGAAGGTTCAAAACATAACATTGTTTCTAACCTACTTTATATAGTCACATCAGGTGTTTGATCTACTTATTCATGAGTTTATGAAACACAGTCCATAGCGATGTAGATAAGCCATGCACTAAGTTGCATTCTAAAGATTCCCCACAAAACACATTGATGAATGATTAGTAAAATATAGGTGAGGCCTACCTGTAAATCCCCTGCCTTATAGGTGCTTTAGGAGTATAAGGAAAGAGTTTCTGAACAGCAGCCATCGTGTCCAGAGTAAACTACAGTCACAGACGTCAGCTTGGGACAAAGTGAAGTGAACCGCTGTTCAGGAAAACCTTTGACTCGACAAACACTGCTGGGGCAAAGTATCTGCTGTGGCTGGCATCACGCTAGCGGCGCTACAAGCTAGGGGCGGAGGCGGCCATTTCCCTTTATACAAGGTCAAGTGCTTTGGCTGGTGGAAAAGTGCAAGAGAAATCCAAATCACTAGTGCAGGATGACTTCTATGAGTGTCCATGTGCAAGTGTACGGATTGGAGACTGGGATAACTCCCTGCCTTATCGGGGCTTTTGGAGTGTGAGGCCAATACCACCGAATAGCAGCCATCGCGTTAACATTGGCAGCCATCGCGTTAACATTGGCAGCCATCGCGTTAACATTGGCAGCCATCGCGTTAACATTGGCAGCCATCGCGTTAACATTGGCAGCCATCGCGTTAACATTGGCAGCCATCGCGTTAACATTAGCAGCCATCGCGTTAACATTAGCAGCCACCGCGTTAACATTAGCAGCCACCGCGTTAACATTAGCAGCCACCGCGTTAACATTAGCAGCCACCGCGTTAACATTAGCAGCCACCGCGTTAACATTAGCAGCCACCGCGTTAACATTAGCAGCCACCGCGTTAACATTAGCAGCCACCGCGTTAACATTAGCAGCCACCGCGTTAACATTAGCAGCCACCGTGTTAACATTAGCAGCCACCGTGTTAACATTAGCAGCCATCGTGTTAACATTAGCAGCCATCGTGTTAACATTAGCAGCCATCGTGTTAACATTAGCAGCCATCGTGTTAACATTAGCAGCCACCGTGTTAACATTAGCAGCCACCGTGTTAACATTAGCAGCCACCGTGTTAACATTAGCAGCCACCGTGTTAACATTAGCAGCCATCGTGTTAACATTAGCAGCCATCGTGTTAACATTAGCAGCCATCGTGTTAACATTAGCAGCCATCGTGTTAACATTGTCAGCCATCGTGTTAACATTGTCAGCCATCGTGTTAACATTGTCAGCCATCGTGTTAATATTAGCAGCCATCGTGTTAATATTAGCAGCCATCGTGTTAACATTAGCAGCCATCGTGTTAATATTAGCAGCCATCGTGTTAACATTGTCAGCCATCGTGTTAACATTAGCAGCCACCGTGTTAACATTGTCAGCCATCGTGTTAACATTAGCAGCCATCGTGTTAACATTGTCAGCCATCGTGTTAATATTAGCAGCCATCGTGTTAACATTAGCAGCCACCGTGTTAACATTGTCAGCCATCGTGTTAACATTAGCAGCCATCGTGTTAACATTAGCAGCCATCGTGTTAACATTAGCAGCCATCGTGTTAACATTGTCAGCCATCGTGTTAACATTAGCAGCCATCGTGTTAACATTGTCAGCCATCGTGTTAACATTAGCAGCCATCGTGTTAACATTAGCAGCCATCGTGTTAACATTGTCAGCCATCGTGTTAACATTAGCAGCCATCGTGTTAACATT
Source organism: Oncorhynchus keta (assembly GCF_023373465.1). Taxonomy (NCBI): domain Eukaryota; kingdom Metazoa; phylum Chordata; class Actinopteri; order Salmoniformes; family Salmonidae; genus Oncorhynchus; species Oncorhynchus keta. The sequence continues at coordinate 161,703 of NC_068439.1, read as the reverse complement.
AGCAGCCATCGCGTTAACATTAGCAGCCATCGTGTTAACATTAGCAGCCATCGTGTTAACATTAGCAGCCATCGTGTTAACATTAGCAGCCATCGTGTTAACATTAGCAGCCATCGTGTTAACATTGTCAGCCATCGTGTTAACATTAGCAGCCATCGTGTTAACATTAGCAGCCATCGTGTTAACATTAGCAGCCATCGTGTTAACATTGTCAGCCATCGTGTTAACATTAGCAGCCATCGTGTTAACATTAGCAGCCATCGTGTTAACATTAGCAGCCATCGTGTTAACATTGTCAGCCATCGTGTTAACATTAGCAGCCATCGTGTTAACATTAGCAGCCATCGTGTTAACATTAGCAGCCATCGTGTTAACATTAGCAGCCATCGTGTTAACATTAGCAGCCATCGTGTTAACATTAGCAGCCATCGTGTTAACATTAGCAGCCATCGTGTTAACATTGTCAGCCATCGTGTTAACATTAGCAGCCATCGTGTTAATATTAGCAGCCATCGTGTTAACATTAGCAGCCATCGTGTTAACATTGTCAGCCATCGTGTTAATATTAGCAGCCATCGTGTTAATATTAGCAGCCAATTCCATTCGTGACTTTCCACGTGTCACCTAATAAATCGCCCAAACTGTAGACACCACCACCACCACAGACCATTACAGTAACCTAATTTTTTATTTTATTTTATTTCATTTCACCTTTATTTAACCAGGTAGGCTAGTTGAGAACAAGTTCTCATTTGCAACTGCGACCTGGCCAAGATAAAGCATAGCAGTGTGAACAGACAACACAGAGTTACACATGGAGTAAACAATTAGCAAGTCAATAACACAGTAGAAAAAAATGGGCAGTCTATATACAATGTGTGCAAAAGGCATGAGGAGGTAGGCGAATAATACAATTTTGCAGATTAACACTGGAGTGATAAATGATCAGATGGGCATGTACAGGTGGAGATATTGGTGTGCAAAAGAGCAGAAAAGTAAATAAATAAAAACAGTATAAAAACAGTATGGGAATGAGGCAGGTGAAAAAGGGTGAGCTATTTACCTATAGACTATGTACAGCTGCAGCGATCGGTTAGCTGCTCGGATAGCTGATGTTTGAAGTTGGAGAGGGAGATAAAAGTCTCCAACTTCAGCGATTTTTGCAATTCGTTCCAGTCACAGGCAGCAGAGTACTGCCCAACCTGTAGACACCACAGACCATTACAGTAACCTAATACAGCCCAACCTGTAGACACCACCACCACCACAGACCATTACAGTAACCAAATACAGCCCAACCTGTAGACACCACCACAGACCATTACAGTAACCTAATACAGCCCAACCTGTAGACACCACAGACCATTACAGTAACCTAATACAGCCCAACCTGTAGACACCACCACCACCACAGACCATTACAGTAACCTAATACAGCCCAACCTGTAGACACCACCACAGACCATTACAGTAACCTAATACAGCCCAACCTGTAGACACCACCACAGACCATTACAGTAACCTAATACAGCCCAACCTGTAGACACCACCACAGACCATTACAGTAACCTAATACAGCCCAACCTGTAGACACCACAGACCATTACAGTAACCTAATACAGCCCAACCTGTAGACACCACCACCACCACAGACCATTACAGTAACCTAATACAGCCCAACCTGTAGACACCACCACAGACCATTACAGTAACCTAATACAGCCCAACCTGTAGACACCACAGACCATTACAGTAACCTAATACAGCCCAACCTGTAGACACCACCACCACCACAGACCATTACAGTAACCTAATACAGCCCAACCTGTAGACACCACAGACCATTACAGTAACCTAATACAGCCCAACCTGTAGACACCACAGACCATTACAGTAACCTAATACAGCCCAACCTGTAGACACCACCACCACAGACCATTACAGTAACCTAATACAGCCCAACCTGTAGACACCACCACCACAGACCATTACAGTAACCTAATACAGCCCAACCTGTAGACACCACCACCACAGACCATTACAATAACCTAATACAGCCCAACCTGTAGACACCACAGACCATTACAGTAACCTAATACAGCCCAACCTGTAGACACCACAGACCATTACAGTAACCTAATACAGCCCAACCTGTAGACACCACAGACCATTACAGTAACCTAATACAGCCCAACCTGTAGACACCACCACCACAGACCATTACAGTAACCTAATACAGCCCAACCTGTAGACACCACCACCACCACAGACCATTACAGTAACCTAATACAGCCCAACCTGTAGACACCACAGACCATTACAGTAACCTAATACAGCCCAACCTGTAGACACCACAGACCATTACAGTAACCTAATACAGCCCAACCTGTAGACACCACCACCACAGACCATTACAGTAACCTAATACAGCCCAACCTGTAGACACCACCACCACAGACCATTACAGTAACCTAATACAGCCCAACCTGTAGACACCACCACCACAGACCATTACAGTAACCTAATACAGCCCAACCTGTAGACACCACAGACCATTACAGTAACCTAATACAGCCCAACCTGTAGACACCACCACAGACCATTACAGTAACCTAATACAGCCCAACCTGTAGACACCACAGACCATTACAGTAACCTAATACAGCCCAACCTGTAGACACCACCACAGACCATTACAGTAACCTAATACAGCCCAACCTGTAGACACCACAGACCATTACAGTAACCTAATACAGCCCAACCTGTAGACACCACAGACCATTACAGTAACCTAATACAGCCCAACCTGTAGACACCACCACCACAGACCATTACAGTAACCAAATACAGCCCAACCTGTAGACACCACAGACCATTACAGTAACCAAATACAGCCCAACCTGTAGACACCACCACCACAGACCATTACAGTAACCAAATACAGCCCAACCTGTAGACACCACCACCACAGACCATTACAGTAACCTAATACAGCCCAACCTGTAGACACCACAGACCATTACAGTAACCTAATACAGCCCAACCTGTAGACACCACCACCACGGACCATTACAGTAACCTAATACAGCCCAACCTGTAGACACCACAGACCATTACAGTAACCTAATACAGCCCAACCTGTAGACACCACCACCACAGACCATTACAGTAACCTAATACAGCCCAACCTGTAGACACCACCAGACCATTACAGTAACCTAATACAGCCCAAACTGTAGACACCACCACCACAGACCATTACAATAACCTAATATCAGCCCAACCTGTAGACACCACAGACCATTACAGTAACCAAATACAGCCCAACCTGGACACCACCACAGACCATTACAGTAACCTAATACAGCCCAACCTGTAGACACCACAGACCATTACAGTAACCTAATACAGCCCAACCTGTAGACACCACCACCACAGACCATTACAGTAACCTAATACAGCCCAACCTGTAGACACCACCACCACCACCACCACAGACCATTACAGTAACCTAATACAGCCCAACCTGTAGACACCACCACAGACCATTACAGTAACCTAATACAGCCCAACCTGTAGACACCACCACCACAGACCATTACAGTAACCTAATACAGCCCAACCTGTAGACACCACAGACCATTACAGTAACCTAATACAGCCCAACCTGTAGACACCACCACCACAGACCATTACAGTAACCTAATACAGCCCAACCTGTAGACACCACAGACCATTACAGTAACCTAATACAGCCCAACCTGTAGACACCACAGACCATTACAGTAACCTAATACAGCCCAACCTGTAGACACCACAGACCATTACAGTAACCTAATACAGCCCAACCTGTAGACACCACCACCACAGACCATTACAGTAACCTAATACAGCCCAACCTGTAGACACCACAGACCATTACAGTAACCTAATACAGCCCAACCTGTAGACACCACCACCACCACAGACCATTACAGTAACCTAATACAGCCCAACCTGGACACCACCACCACAGACCATTACAGTAACCTAATACAGCCCAACCTGTAGACACCACAGACCATTACAGTAACCTAATACAGCCCAACCTGTAGACACCACCACCACAGACCATTACAGTAACCTAATACAGCCCAACCTGTAGACACCACAGACCATTACAGTAACCTAATACAGCCCAACCTGTAGACACCACCACCACAGACCATTACAGTAACCTAATACAGCCCAACCTGGACACCACCACCACAGACCATTACAGTAACCTAATACAGCCCAACCTGGACACCACAGACCATTACAGTAACCTAATACAGCCCAACCTGGACACCACAGACCATTACAGTAACCTAATACAGCCCAACCTGTAGACACCACAGACCATTACAGTAACCTAATACAGCCCAACCTGTAGACACCACAGACCATTACAGTAACCTAATACAGCCCAACCTGTAGACACCACCACCACCACAGACCATTACAGTAACCTAATACAGCCCAACCTGGACACCACCACCACAGACCATTACAGTAACCTAATACAGCCCAACCTGTAGACACCACAGACCATTACAGTAACCTAATACAGCCCAACCTGTAGACACCACCACCACAGACCATTACAGTAACCTAATACAGCCCAACCTGTAGACACCACCACCACCACAGACCATTACAGTAACCTAATACAGCCCAACCTGTAGACACCACAGACCATTACAGTAACCTAATACAGCCCAACCTGTAGACACCACAGACCATTACAGTAACCTAATACAGCCCAACCTGTAGACACCACAGACCATTACAGTAACCTAATACAGCCCAACCTGTAGACACCACAGACCATTACAGTAACCTAATACAGCCCAACCTGTAGACACCACCACCACCACAGACCATTACAGTAACCTAATACAGCCCAACCTGTAGACACCACCACCACCACAGACCATTACAGTAACCTAATACAGCCCAACCTGTAGACACCACCACCACAGACCATTACAGTAACCTAATACAGCCCAACCTGTAGACACCACAGACCATTACAGTAACCTAATACAGCCCAACCTGTAGACACCACAGACCATTACAGTAACCTAATACAGCCCAACCTGTAGACACCACCACCACAGACCATTACAGTAACCTAATACAGCCCAACCTGTAGACACCACAGACCATTACAGTAACCTAATACAGCCCAACCTGTAGACACCACCACCACAGACCATTACAGTAACCTAATACAGCCCAACCTGTAGACACCACAGACCATTACAGTAACCTAATACAGCCCAACCTGTAGACACCACAGACCATTACAGTAACCTAATACAGCCCAACCTGTAGACACCACCACCACAGACCATTACAGTAACCTAATACAGCCCAACCTGTAGACACCACCACAGACCATTACAGTAACCTAATACAGCCCAACCTGTAGACACCACAGACCATTACAGTAACCTAATACAGCCCAACCTGTAGACACCACAGACCATTACAGTAACCTAATACAGCCCAACCTGTAGACACCACCACCACCACAGACCATTACAGTAACCTAATACAGCCCAACCTGTAGACACCACAGACCATTACAGTAACCTAATACAGCCCAACCTGTAGACACCACAGACCATTACAGTAACCTAATACAGCCCAACCTGTAGACACCACCACCACCACAGACCATTACAGTAACCTAATACAGCCCAACCTGGACACCACCACCACAGACCATTACAGTAACCTAATACAGCCCAACCTGTAGACACCACAGACCATTACAGTAACCTAATACAGCCCAACCTGTAGACACCACCACCACAGACCATTACAGTAACCTAATACAGCCCAACCTGTAGACACCACAGACCATTACAGTAACCTAATACAGCCCAACCTGTAGACACCACCACCACAGACCATTACAGTAACCTAATACAGCCCAACCTGTAGACACCACAGACCATTACAGTAACCTAATACAGCCCAACCTGTAGACACCACAGACCATTACAGTAACCTAATACAGCCCAACCTGTAGACACCACAGACCATTACAGTAACCTACCATTACAGCCCAACCTGTAGACACCACCACCACAGACCATTACAGTAACCTAATACAGCCCAACCTGTAGACACCACAGACCATTACAGTAACCTAATACAGCCCAACCTGTAGACACCACCACCACCACACCACAGACCATTACAGTAACCTAATACAGCCCAACCTGTAGACACCACAGACCATTACAGTAACCTAATACAGCCCAACCTGTAGACACCACCACCACCACAGACCATTACAGTAACCTAATACAGCCCAACCTGGACACCACCACCACCACAGACCATTACAGTAACCTAATACAGCCCAAACTGTAGACACCACCACCACAGACCATTACAGTAACCTAATACAGCCCAACCTGTAGACACCACAGACCATTACAGTAACCTAATACAGCCCAACCTGTACACCACCACCACCACAGACCATTACAGTAACCTAATACAGCCCAACCTGTAGACACCACAGACCATTACAGTAACCTAATACAGCCCAACCTGTAGACACCACCACAGACCATTACAGTAACCTAATACAGCCCAACCTGTAGACACCACAGACCATTACAGTAACCTAATACAGCCCAACCTGTAGACACCACCACCACCACCACAGACCATTACAGTAACCTAATACAGCCCAACCTGGACACCACCACCACCACAGACCATTACAGTAACCTAATACAGCCCAACCTGTAGACACCACAGACCATTACAGTAACCTAATACAGCCCAACCTGTAGACACCACAGACCATTACAGTAACCTAATACAGCCCAACCTGTAGACACCACAGACCATTACAGTAACCTAATACAGCCCAACCTGTAGACACCACCACCACCACAGACCATTACAGTAACCTAATACAGCCCAACCTGGACACCACCACCACAGACCATTACAGTAACCTAATACAGCCCAACCTGTAGACACCACAGACCATTACAGTAACCTAATACAGCCCAACCTGTAGACACCACAGACCATTACAGTAACCTAATACAGCCCAACCTGTAGACACCACCACCACCACAGACCATTACAGTAACCTAATACAGCCCAACCTGGACACCACCACCACAGACCATTACAGTAACCTAATACAGCCCAACCTGTAGACACCACAGACCATTACAGTAACCTAATACAGCCCAACCTGGACACCACCACCACCACAGACCATTACAGTAACCTAATACAGCCCAAACTGTAGACACCACCACCACAGACCATTACAGTAACCTAATACAGCCCAACCTGTAGACACCACAGACCATTACAGTAACCTAATACAGCCCAACCTGTACACCACCACCACCACAGACCATTACAGTAACCTAATACAGCCCAACCTGTAGACACCACAGACCATTACAGTAACCTAATACAGCCCAACCTGTAGACACCACCACAGACCATTACAGTAACCTAATACAGCCCAACCTGTAGACACCACAGACCATTACAGTAACCTAATACAGCCCAACCTGTAGACACCACAGACCATTACAGTAACCTAATACAGCCCAACCTGTAGACACCACCACCACCACCACAGACCATTACAGTAACCTAATACAGCCCAACCTGTACACCACCACCACCACAGACCATTACAGTAACCTAATACAGCCCAACCTGTAGACACCACAGACCATTACAGTAACCTAATACAGCCCAACCTGTAGACACCACAGACCATTACAGTAACCTAATACAGCCCAACCTGTAGACACCACAGACCATTACAGTAACCTAATACAGCCCAACCTGGACACCACCACCACCACAGACCATTACAGTAACCTAATACAGCCCAACCTGGACACCACCACCACCACAGACCATTACAGTAACCTAATACAGCCCAACCTGTAGACACCACAGACCATTACAGTAACCTAATACAGCCCAACCTGTAGACACCACCACCACCACAGACCATTACAGTAACCTAATACAGCCCAACCTGTAGACACCACAGACCATTACAGTAACCTAATACAGCCCAACCTGTAGACACCACAGACCATTACAGTAACCTAATACAGCCCAACCTGTAGACACCACAGACCATTACAGTAACCTAATACAGCCCAACCTGTAGACACCACAGACCATTACAGTAACCTAATACAGCCCAACCTGTAGACACCACAGACCATTACAGTAACCTAATACAGCCCAACCTGTAGACACCACAGACCATTACAGTAACCTAATACAGCCCAACCTGTAGACACCACAGACCATTACAGTAACCTAATACAGCCCAACCTGTAGACACCACAGACCATTACAGTAACCTAATACAGCCCAACCTGTAGACACCACAGACCATTACAGTAACCTAATACAGCCCAACCTGTAGACACCACCACAGACCATTACAGTAACCTAATACAGCCCAACCTGTAGACACCACCACCACAGACCATTACAGTAACCTAATACAGCCCAACCTGTAGACACCACCACCACAGACCATTACAGTAACCTAATACAGCCCAACCTGTAGACACCACAGACCATTACAGTAACCAAATACAGCCCAACCTGTAGACACCACAGACCATTACAGTAACCTAATACAGCCCAACCTGTAGACACCACAGACCATTACAGTAACCTAATACAGCCCAACCTGTAGACACCACCACCACAGACCATTACAGTAACCTAATACAGCCCAACCTGTAGACACCACAGACCATTACAGTAACCTAATACAGCCCAACCTGTAGACACCACAGACCATTACAGTAACCTAATACAGCCCAACCTGTAGACACCACCACCACAGACCATTACAGTAACCTAATACAGCCCAACCTGTAGACACCACCACCACAGACCATTACAGTAACCTAATACAGCCCAACCTGTAGACACCACCACCACAGACCATTACAGTAACCTAATACAGCCCAACCTGTAGACACCACCACCACAGACCATTACAGTAACCTAATACAGCCCAACCTGTAGACACCACCACCACAGACCATTACAGTAACCTAATACAGCCCAACCTGTAGACACCACCACCACAGACCATTACAGTAACCTAATACAGCCCAACCTGTAGACACCACCACCACAGACCATTACAGTAACCTAATACAGCCCAACCTGTAGACACCACAGACCATTACAGTAACCTAATACAGCCCAACCTGTAGACACCACCACAGACCATTACAGTAACCTAATACAGCCCAACCTGTAGACACCACAGACCATTACAGTAACCTAATACAGCCCAACCTGTAGACACCACCACCACCACAGACCATTACAGTAACCTAATACAGCCCAACCTGTAGACACCACAGACCATTACAGTAACCTAATACAGCCCAACCTGTAGACACCACCACCACCACAGACCATTACAGTAACCTAATACAGCCCAACCTGTAGACACCACAGACCATTACAGTAACCTAATACAGCCCAACCTGTAGACACCACAGACCATTACAGTAACCTAATACAGCCCAACCTGTAGACACCACAGACCATTAAGCCTTGGGACACTTGAGACATGGATTGTGTATGTGTGCCATTCAGAGGGTGAATGGGCAAGACAAAAAATGTAAGTGCATTTGAACAGGGTATGGTAGCAGGTGCCCAGGGGCATTTGAGTCAACATGGGCCAACATCCCTGCTTTCGATACCTTGTACGAATGAGCAATTCCCACTACACAGAAAAATGACACATTATATAAAAAATCCAGAGACATCTGATAGGATCACAAGTCTTCCAGATCTAGTTCAATAAATCATATTTCGTAATTAACAGCTTTAGTGAAGGGACGAGACAAGGTACATCTGGCTTTAGTGAAGGGATGAGGTACATCTGGCTTTAGTGAAGGGATGAGGTACATCTGGCTTTAGTGAAGGGACGAGGCAAGGTACATCTGGCTTTAGTGAAGGGACGAGGCAAGGTACATCTGGCTTTAATGAAGGGATGAGGTACATCTGGCTTTAGTGAAAGGATGAGGCAAGGTACATCTGGCTTTAGTGAAGGGATGAGGTACATCTGGCTTTAGTGAAGGGACGAGGCAAGGTACATCTGGCTTTAGTGAAAGGATGAGGCAAGGTACATCTGGCTTTAGTGAAGGGATGAGGTACATCTGGCTTTAGTGAAGGGATGAGACAAGGTACATCTGGCTTTAGTGAAGGGATGAGGCAAGGTACATCTAGCTTTAATGAAGGGATGAGGTACATCTGGCTTTAGTGAAGGGACGAGGCAAGGTACATCTGGCTTTAGTGAAGGGACGAGGCAAGGTACATCTGGTTTTAGTGAAGGGATGAGGCAATGTACATCTGGCTTTAGTGAAGGGATGAGGTACAGTGCCTTGCGAAAGTATTCGGCCCCCTTGAACATTGCGACCTTTTGCCACATTTCAGGCTTCAAACATAAAGATATAAAACTGTATTTTTTTTGTGAAGAATCAACATCAAGTGGGACACAATCATGAAGTGGAACGACATTTATCGGATATTTCAAACTTTTTTACCAAATCAAAAACTGAAAAATTGGGCGTGCAAAATGTGAAATGTGGCAAAAGGTTGCAAAGTTCAAGGGGGCCGAATACTTTCGCAAGGCACTGTACATCCAACCATGGTTAGCATCAAAAGTCGAAAAAGCGTCTCAAAGTCGAAAATTGGTCATAAGTGCCAAGAAGAGATGTTTTACTCCAACTCTTATGGGTAAATATAGAGTCCCACCTAGTGGACAAATATTTAGGTGACCTCATGAGCTGTCCTAATAGTTAAGCATTACCAGCAGGTGTGTTGATTATAGTATAGAAAAATAATGCGAGTCAATGGTTCCTGGGCCAAAGACTGGCAATTGCTTTGTAGTTGTTAAAATGTTTCTGTATGATCAACTCATAAATAATCTAGACCTACATGTAACATCTTGCGCTTTTTTGACAAGGATTTCAAGAGGCCTCTTTCTTCATATGCGAAATACTGACAACCACCAGGCTAAAAAATAAACACGTTTCTCTTTAAATTATTTTAATACCTCCTTGTTATTTCAGGTTCACGCTGTTGAAGATGTCTAAATTGAGCATGACTATAAATTGAGCAATTGAAGGCATCTATGGTTTATGGTAACTTTGATTGAGTTGATGAAAATGTTAAGACCTTTCAAATGTTGTATGCAACAATATCGGCACTGACTTGATGAAAAATATAAGTACTGGAGTAAACAACTGTCTCAGAATATCAAGCAGAACAGGATAATCAACTAGCAGACATTCCAATGAACAGGGTTCATGGTTCACATAAAAGCACATCACCTCCATTAGGTTTTCAGAGCTACACTGAACAAAAAAATAAAAACACAACAATTTCAAAAAGTTTACTGAGTTAGTTCATATAAGGAAATAATTTGAAATTAATAAATTAGGCCCTAATCTACAGATTTCACATGACTGGGAATATAAATCTGCACCTGTTGGTCACAGGTACCTTAAAAAAACTACAAGATTGGTTTCTGATCCATGCCATGTTGGGTTTTTTTAAAGGTATTGGCGTGGATCAGAAAACCAGTCAGTATCTGGTGTGACCACTATTTGCCTTATGCATCGCAACATCTCCTTCACATAAGAGTTGATCAGGCTGTTGATTATGGCCTGTGGAATGTTGTCACCCTCCTCTTCAATGGCTTTGTGAAGTTGCTGGATATTGGCAGGAACTGGAACATGCTGTCGTACACGTCGATCCAGAGCATCCCGAACATGCTCAATGGGTGACATGTCTGGTGAGTATGCAGACCACGGAAGAACTAGGACATTTTCAGCTTCCAGGAATGGTGTACAGATCCTTGCGACATGGGGCAGTGCATTATCATGCTGAAACATGATTCAGCATGATGCTCTGCCTCCAACCCTATTACAGGGGCTGAGTCACTGGCTTACTGGTGCTCTTCCATGCCGTCCCTAGGAGGGGTGCGCCACTTGAGTGGGTTGAGTCATTGACGTGATCTTCCTGTCTGGGTTGGCGCCCCCCTTGGGTTGTGCCGTGGCGGAGATCTTTGTGGGCTATACTCGGCCTGGTCTCAGGATGGTAAGTTGGTGGTTGAAGATATCCCTTTAGTGGTGTGGGGGCTGTGCTTTGGTAAAGTGGGTGGGGTTATATCCTTCCTGTGTGGCCCTGTCCGGGGGTATCATCGGATGAGGCCACAGTGTCTCCTGACCCCTCCGGTCTCAGCCTCCAGTATTTATGCTGCAGTAGTTTGTGTGTTGGGGGGCTAGGGTCAGTTTGTTATATCTGGAGTATTTATCCCGTCTTATCCGGTGTCCTGTGTGAATTTAATTATGCTCCCTCTAATTCTCTCTTTCATTCTTTCTCTCGGAGGGCCTGAGCCCTAGGACCATGCCTCTCCCGGCACAGCCAGAAGAGGACTGGCCACCCCTCATAGCCTGGTTCCTCTCCAGATGTCTTTCTAGGGAGTTTTTCCTAGCCACCGTGCTTCTACACCTGCATTGCTTCAAATCAAATCAAATTGTATTTGTCACATACACATGGTTAGCAGATGTTAATGCGAGTGTAGCGAAATGCTTGTGGCACTGCTTGCTGTTTGGGGTTTTAGGCTGGGTTTCTGTACAGCACTTTGATATATCAGCTGATGTAAGGGCCATATAAATACATTTGATGAGGTGATGGCGGTGGATGAATGGCGTGACAATGGGCCTCAGGAGCTCGTCACGGTATCTCTGTGCCTTCAAATTGCCATCGAAAAAATGCAATTGTGATCGTTGTCAATAGCTTATGCCTGCCCACAACATACCCCACAACCACCACTCTGTTCACAACTTTGACATCAGTAAACTGCTCGCCCACACGATGCAGTCCTGCAGTCACTTATTATTATATTATATATTATTATTATAATTTATCCCCCAAAAATGACGGAGGTGGCTTACGGTAGAGAAATTAACAATACACTCCCTGGCAACAGCTCTGGTAGACATTCCTGCAGTCTGCTTGCCAATTGCAAGCGCTCTCAAAACTTGAGACATCTGTGGCATTGTGTTGTGACAAAACAGCACATTTTAGTGGCAAAACAATCCCCAGCACAAGGTGCACCTGTGTAATGATCATGCTGTTAAATCGTCATCTTCTTGATATGGATTATCTTGGCAAAGAGAAATGCTCACTAACAGGGATGTAAACACATTTGTGCACAACATTTTAGAGAAATAATATTTTTGTGCGTATAGAACATTTCTGGGATTTTTTAATTTCAACTCATGAAACATGGAACCAAAACATGTTGTGTTTATATTTTTGCTCAGCTTAGTTCCTATTGGGGTCTCATCACCTCCATTAGGTTTTCAGATCTAGTTCCTAGAAAAGGAGTCTGTCCACTCAGATCATGTGAAGTCATTGCTCTTTCGTTCTCATTAAGACAGTCTTTGGTCGTGGACAAAGCGTCACAGCTTTCCGTAACTGGGTTATATAGAGTATTACATCCTGATAATATCAAACAAACACCAAGGGGCTCCCATTGATCCCCTCCTCTACCGTCCACCAGTCTGGCTGCCTCTACCATAGTGGAGTGTTCCAACAGCTATTTCCCTGGAGCATTGTGGTAAGACCATTTTACATTCCATTTCATCCACCAACTAGCTGTAAAAACTATATTTTTTGCTATAAAAAAAATATATATTCACAGCAATTTAGATGGTACAATGATTCCCAACTATATGTTCTCACATAAAAAGGAATTGAGGAAAGAGTGTAGAACTGTGGTAACCAGGAAAGAGTGTAGAACTGTGGTAACCAGGAAAGAGTGTAGAACTGTAGTAACCAGGAAAGAGTGTAGAACTGTGGTAACCAGGAAAGAGTGTAGAACTGTGGTAACCAGGAAAGAGTGTAGAACTGTGGTAACCAGGAAAGAGTGTAGAACTGCGGTAACCAGGAAAGAGTGTAGAACTGCGGTAACCAGGAAAGAGTGTAGAACTGTGGTAACCAGGAAAGAGTGTAGAACTGTGGTAACCAGGAAAGAGTGTAGAACTGTGGTAACCAGGAAAGAGTGTAGAACTGTGGTAACCAGGAAAGAGTGTAGAACTGTGGTAACCAGGAAAGAGTGATTGGACGCTTTACCCAGTCTGCCATTGTTGGTTGTGCTCGAGGAGATGACCACACCTCTTAGTGACGCCGATGGGAGAGGGGGAGGGTGCAGTTTTCCCATCTTGACAACACAAGCCAGTCTGGCTGTTGTTGTCAATCAAACATTTTTTTGGTTGTGTAAAACACTATCATTCCACTATTACTGCAGATATATTCTGGACATTTTCTGAAATTACAATGCAGAAAGTCTACAAGTAACTTTAATATTATTATCCATTACTGCTGGTAATTTCCCCAAGAGCCTGATAACAGTAGCAGAGCTAGGAGAAACCTAGCTAGTATTTATCAGTCAAAGGACGCTTTGAAAAGGGGAGAAACATCTTTAGGAAAATTATACTTTGGGATGTGAGGCTACCTACAGGTTCATCATCAACAGAGAGATGTGAGGCTACCTACAGGTTCATCATTAACAGAGTGATGTGAGGCTACCTACAGGTTCATCATTAACAGAGTGATGTGAGGCTACCTACAGGTTCATCATTAACAGAGTGATGTGAGGCTACCTACAGGTTCATCATTAACAGAGAGATGTGAGGCTACCTACAGGTTCATCATTAACAGAGAGATGTGAGGCTACCTACAGGTTCATCATTAACAGAGAGATGTGAGGCTACCTACAGGTTCATCATTAACAGAGTTAACAGGTTCATCATTAACAGAGTGATGAGGCTACCTACAGGTTCATCATTAACAGAGTGATGTGAGGCTACCTACAGGTTCAGAGTGATGTGAGGCTACCTACAGGTTCATCATTAACAGAGAGATGTGAGGCTACCTACAGGTTCAGGCTACCTCATTAACAGGTTCATCATTAACAGAGTGATGTGAGGCTACCTACAGGTTCATCATTAACAGAGAGATGTGAGGCTACCTACAGGTTCATCATTAACAGAGAGATGTGAGGCTACCTACAGGTTCATCATTAACAGAGAGATGTGAGGCTACCTACAGGTTCATCATCAACAGAGAGATGTGAGGCTACCGACAGGTTCATCATTAACAGAGAGATGTGAGGCTACCTACAGGTTCATCATTAACAGAGAGATGTGAGGCTACCTACAGGTTCATCATTAACAGAGAGATGTGAGGCTACCTACAGGTTCATCATTAACAGATGGGGAGGCTAAGAATTGTTACATTAGTCCAGAGCAATGGGAAAATAGTGTGGACTGGAGTCATCCTGACTACTGGTGTGGTGATGAGAAAATGGACATTTAGGAGACCAGGTTGAATTAAATTCCAGAGACCTGTCAGGTCTCTCCTCTCCCTTGGTCAGGTCTTAACAGAAAGCACCATGCCTTCTCTAAGGTCCTCATCAGTTCTGCTGCCAGAGTGCTGATCTAGCATCAGTTCTGCCTTTTAGATCATAAGGAATAAGATTACATGGAAAGTGGACCTTAGCCTAGATCAGCACTCTGGAATGTGAGCCGCTGTATGAACACGGGCCCAGGTCAGAATGTGTTCCTCAGGTCAGGCTCTTCAGAAGTTCTGCTGTCTGCGTTTCTTGGCGTCCATTGCGTCGAGGATGGGTTGTCTCTTGGCTGTGTAGCGCTGGCGCAGCTCCTCGATCTCTCTCTCCATCATGGGGTCCAGAGCCGTCAGACGCAGCTGCAGCTCCTCAAAGTCAAGGTTCTTCAGCTGCTTAGACAGAGAACACGCAGGGACACAGACACACACAGACACACAGGGACACACACAGGGACACAGACACACACAGGGACACACACAGGGACACACGCAGGGACACACACAGGGACACACGCAGGGACACACACAGGGACACACGCAGGGACACAGACACACACAGGGACACAGACACACACAGGGACACAGACACACACAGGGACACAGACACACACAGGGAGAGAAGCAACTTTAGAACACGGCAAGGCCTGTGGTGTCAGAGAGGAAGTAAAGACCAAGGGACGGAAAGAGATGCGGTCACATGACTATCACATGACTACTGATCCCAGAGATGCTATTAAATTACTATGACTGATCCCAGAGATGCTATTAAATTACTATGACTGATCCCAGAGATGCTATTAAATTACTATGACTGATCCCAGAGATGCTATTAAATTACTATGACTGATCCCAGAGATGCTATTAAATTACTATGACTGATCCCAGAGATGCTATTAAATTACTATGACTGATCCCAGAGATGCTATTAAATTACTATGACTGATCCCAGAGATGCTATTAAATTACTATGACTGATCCCAGAGATGCTATTAAATTACTATGACTGATCCCAGAGATGCTATTAAATTACTATGACTGATCCCAGAGATGCTATTAAATTACTATGACTGATCCCAGAGATGCTATTAAATTACTATGACTGATCCCAGAGATGCTATTAAATTACTATTACTGATCCCAGAGATGCTATTAAATTACTATGACTGATCCCAGAGATGCTATTAAATTATTATGACTGATCCCAGAGATGCTATTAAATTACTATTACTGATCCCAGAGATGCTATTAAATTACTATTACTGATCCCAGAGATGCTATTAAATTACTATTACTGATCCCAGAGATGCTATTAAATTACTATGACTGATCCCAGAGATGCTATTAAATTACTATTACTGATCCCAGAGATGCTATTAAATTACTATGACTGATCCCAGAGATGCTATTAAATTATTATGACTGATCCCAGAGATGCTATTAAATTACTATGACTGATCCCAGAGATGCTATTAAATTACTATTACTGATCCCAGAGATGCTATTAAATTACTATTACTGATCCCAGAGATGCTATTAAATTGACTATGACTGATCCCAGAGATGCTATTAAATTGACTATGACTAATCCCAGAGATGCTATTAAATTACTATGACTGATCCCAGAGATGCTATTAAATTACTATTACTGATCCCAGAGATGCTATTAAATTACTATGACTGATCCCAGAGATGCTATTAAATTGACTATGACTGATCCCAGAGATGCTATTAAATTGACTATGACTGATCCCAGAGATGCTATTAAATTACTATAGAGATTATAGATGTAATTCCACGGACGGTTCTACAGTTGTGGCAAAAAGTTTTGAGAATGACACAAATATTAATGTTCACAAAGTCTGCTGCCTCAGTTTGTATGATGGCAGTTTGCATAGACTCCAAAATGTTATGAAGAGTGATCAGATAGATGAATTGCAATTAATTAATCCCCCAAAAACATTTCCACTGCATTTCAGCCCTGCCACAAAAGGAGCAGCTGACATCATGTCTATGATTCTCTCGTTAACACAGGTGTGAGTGTTGACGAGGACAAGGCTGAAGATCACTCTGTCATGCTGATTGAGTTCAAAAAACAGACTGGAAGTTTCAAAAGGAGGGTGGTGCTTGGAATCATTGTTCTTCCTCTGTCAGCCATGGTTACCTGCAAGGAAACACACGCCGTCATCATTGCTTTGCACAATAAGGGCTTCACAGGAACTTCAAGAACTTCAAGGAGAGCTGTTCAATTGTTGTGAAGAAGGCTTCAGGGCGCCCAAGAAAGTCCAGCAAGCGCCAGGAACGTCTCCTAAAGTTGATTCAGCTGTGGGATTGGGGCACCACCAGTACAGAGCTTGCTCAGGAATGGCAGTAGGCAGGTATGAGTGCATCTGCACCACAGTGAGGCGAAGACTTTTAGAGGATGGTCTTGTGTCAAGAAGGACAGCAAAGAAGCCACTTCTCTCCAGGAAAAACATCAGGGACAGACTGATATTCTGCAGAAGGTACAGGGATTGGACTGCTGAGGACTGGGGGGGGTAAAGTCCCCTTGAATGAATCCCCTTTCCGATTGTTTGGGTAATCCGGAAGAAAGCTTGTCCGGAGAAGACAAGGTGAGCGCTACCATCAGTCCTGTGTCATGCCAACAGTAAAGCATCCTGAGACCAAGAATGACCGCCCCAGACGTCGTTCCATATGTAGTTATATATAGTTTGATGTTGTTCTACGGACGGCCCCAGACGTCGTTCCACGGACGGTTCCATGTGTCGTTCTATACGTAGGCCTATGGATGGTTCTATATGTAGTTCTATGGGTGGTTCTATATGTGGTTCTATGGGTGGTTCTATATGTAGTTCTATGGGTGGTTCTATATGTGGTTCTATACGTAGGCCTATGGATGGTTCTATATGTAGTTCTATATGTAGTTCTATATGTGGTTCTATATGTGGTTCTATATGTAGTTCTATATGTAGTTCTATATGTAGTTCTATATGTAGTTCTATGGGTGGTTCTATACGTAGGCCTATGGATGGTTCTATATGTAGTTCTATATGTAGTTCTATATGTAGTTCTATATGTAGTTCTATATGTGGTTCTATATGTAGTTCTATATGTAGTTCTATATAATAATATGTGGTTCTATATGTAGTTCTATATGTAGTTCTATATGTAGTTCTATATGTAGTTCTATATGTAGTTCTATGGATGGTTATATATGTAGTTCTATATGTAGTTCTATATGTAGTTCTATATGTAGTTCTATATGTAGTTCTATATGTAGTTCTATATGTAGTTCTATGGATGGTTCTATATGTAGTTCTATATGTAGTTCTATATGTAGTTCTATATGTAGTTCTATGGGTGGTTCTATATGTAGTTCTATATGTGGTTCTATATGTGGTTCTATATGTGGTTCTATATGTGGTTCTATATGTAGTTCTATATGTAGTTCTATATGTAGTTCTATATGTAGTTCTATATGTGGTTCTATATGTGGTTCTATATGTAGTTCCATATGTAGTTCCATATGTAGTTCTATATGTAGTTCTATGGATGGTTCTATATGTAGTTCTATATGTAGTTCTATATGTGGTTCTATGGATGGTTCTATATGTAGTTCTATATGTAGTTCTATATGTAGTTCTATATGTAGTTCTATATGTAGTTCTATATGTGGTTCTATGGATGGTTCTATATGTAGTTCTATATGTGGTTCTATATGTGGTTCTATATGTAGTTCCATATGTGGTTCCATATGTGGTTCTATATGTAGTTCTATATGTAGTTCTATATGTAGTTCCATATGTAGTTCCATATGTAGTTCCATATGTAGTTCCATATGTAGTTCCATATGTAGTTCTATATGTAGTTCTATATGTAGTTCTATATGTAGTTCCATATGTAGTTCCATATGTAGTTCCATATGTAGTTCCATATGTAGTTCCATATGTAGTTCCATATGTAGTTCCATATGTAGTTCCATATGTAGTTCCATATGTAGTTCTATATGTAGTTCTATATGTAGTTCTATGGATGGTTATACATGTAGTTCTATGGGTGGTTCTATATGTAGTTCTATATGTGGTTCTATGGATGGTTCTATATGTGGTTCTATATGTAGTTCTATATGTAGTTCTATATGTAGTTCTATATGTAGTTCTATATGTAGTTCTATATGTAGTTCTATATGTAGTTCTATATGTGGTTCTATATGTGGTTCTATATGTAGTTCTATATAATAATATGTGGTTCTATATGTAGTTCTATATGTAGTTCTATATGTAGTTCTATATGTAGTTCTATATGTAGTTCTATGGATGGTTATATATGTAGTTCTATGGGTGGTTCTATATGTAGTTCTATATGTAGTTCTATATGTAGTTCTATGTAGTTCTATGGATGGTTCTATATGTAGTTCTATATGTAGTTCTATGGGTGGTTCTATATGTAGTTCTATATGTGGTTCTATGGATGGTTCTATATGTAGTTCTATATGTGGTTCTATATGTAGTTCTATATGTAGTTCTATATGTAGTTCTATATGTGGTTCTATATGTGGTTCTATATGTAGTTCTATATGTAGTTCCATATGTAGTTCCATATGTAGTTCCATATGTAGTTCTATATGTGGTTCTATATGTGGTTCTATATGTAGTTCTATATGTAGTTCTATATGTAGTTCTATATGTAGTTCTATATGTAGTTCTATATGTAGTTCTATGGGTGGTTCTATATGTAGTTCTATATGTGGTTCTATGGATGGTTCTATATGTAGTTCTATATGTGGTTCTATATGTAGTTCTATATGTAGTTCTATATGTAGTTCTATATGTGGTTCTATATGTAGTTCTATATGTAGTTCTATATGTAGTTCCATATGTAGTTCCATATGTAGTTCCATATGTAGTTCCATATGTGGTTCCATATGTGGTTCTATATGTAGTTCTATATGTAGTTCTATATGTAGTTCTATATGTAGTTCTATATGTAGTTCTATATGTAGTTCCATATGTAGTTCCATATGTAGTTCCATATGTAGTTCTATATGTAGTTCTATATGTAGTTCTATATGTAGTTCTATATGTAGTTCTATATGTAGTTCTATATGTAGTTCTATGGATGGTTATATATGTAGTTCTATGGGTGGTTCTATATGTAGTTCTATATGTGGTTCTATGGATGGTTCTATATGTGGTTCTATATGTAGTTCTATATGTAGTTCTATATGTAGTTCTATATGTAGTTCTATATGTAGTTCTATATGTAGTTCTATGGATGGTTATATATGTAGTTCTATGGGTGGTTCTATATGTGGTTCTATATGTGGTTCTATGGATGGTTCTATATGTGGTTATATATGTGGTTCTATATGTAGTTCTATGGGTGGTTCTATATGTAGTTCTATGGATGGTTATATATGTAGTTCTATGGATGGTTCTATATGTAGTTCTATGGGTGGTTCTATATGTAGTTCTATATGTGGTTCTATATGTAGTTCTATATGTGGTTCTATATGTGGTTCTATGGATGGTTCTATGGATGGTTCTATATGTAGTTCTATGGATGGTTCTATATGTAGTTCTATATGTAGTTCTATATGTGGTTCTATATGTAGTTCTATATGTAGTTCTATGGATGGTTCTATATGTAGTTCTATATGTAGTTCTATATGTGGTTATATGTAATTCTATGGATGGTTCTATATGTAGTTCTATATGTGGTTATATATGTAGTTCTATGGGTGGTTCTATATGTGGTTCTATATGTAGTTCTATGGATGGTTCTATGTAGTTCTATATGTGGTTCTATATGTAGTTCTATATGTGGTTCTATATGTAGTTCTATATGTAGTTCTATATGTGGTTCTATATGTAGTTCTATGGATGGTTCTATATGTAGTTCTACATGTAGTTCTATAGATATCCCTCTAGTGGTGTGGGGGCTGTGCTTTGGCAAAGTGGGTGGGGTTATATCCTTCCTGTTTGGCCCTGTCCGGGGGTGTCCTCGGATGGGGCCACAGTGTCTCCTGACCCCTCCTGTCTCAGCCTCCAGTATTTATGCTGCAGTAGTTTGTGTCGGGGGGCTAGGGTCAGTTTCTTATATCTGGAGTACCCCTCCTGTCCTAATTCGGTGTCCTGTGTGAATCTAAGTGTGCGTTCTCTAATTCTCTCCTTCTTTCTTTTTCTCTCTCGGAGGACCTGAGCCCTAGGACCATGCCCCAGGACTACCTGACATGATGACTCCTTGCTGTCCCCAGTCCACCTGGCCATGCTGCTGCTCCAGTTTCAACTGTTCTGCCTTACTATTATTCGACCATGCTGGTCATTTATGAACATTTGAACATCTTGGCCATGTTCTGTTATAATCTCCACCCGGCACAGCCAGAAGAGGACGGGCCACCCCACATATGCTCTATGCTCTATAGTTCTATGGGTGGTTCTATATGTAGTTCTATGGGTGGTTCTATATGTAGTTCTATGGGTGGTTCTATATGTTGTTCTATGGAAGGGTGATTAGGTGTAACTCACAAAGTCAAAGTCTCCGTCCTGAGGAACCTTCCAGTTGTCAGGGAAGATGTTCTTAGCCTGGCTGATGTGATAGCCTGGTTCCTGCTGCCGGTTATGGTTATAGCTCTCCTGTTGGACCTTAGAGTCCTGCTTGTCAAAGTAGTCCATGAAGGAGGGTCTCAGGGCCTGCTGGGAGGTGGGGTGTCCTGGGCAGGGAAGAAACATCATCTACTTTACTATATAAAGTATTGACACCCCTTGACTTATTCCACATCTTGTTACCGCCTGAATTCCAAAAGGAATACATTGATTTCCCCCACCCACCAACACAAAGTTATATTCAGTCATATTTCATGTACATAAGTATTCACACCCCCTAGTCAATACTTTCTGGAAGCACCTTTGATTGAACTCAAAGCTGTAATCTCCACCAATCAAATGTAAAAAGGGCTTTATAAATACATCAGCTGATGTCTCAAAGTGCTGTACAGAAACCCAGCCTAAAACCCCAAACAGCAAGCAATGCAGGTGTAGAAGCACGGTGGCTAGGAAAAACTCCCTAGAAAGATAGTTATTGTGTGAATATCTTCCGATTTCTTTTCTCCCATTCTTCCTTGCCCATTTCCTCAAGCCATCTTCAAGTCTTTCCACATATTTTCAATGGGATTCAAGTCTGTGTTTTGGCTGGGCCAAGTCATTCCCATGTTGCTTTGGCTGTATGCGTGGGTCAATGTCCTGTTGGAATGTTCATCGTCGCCTGGGCTTCGGTCGTTTGCATTCTGAAGCAAGATTCTCATCAAGGATCCGCCTGCATTTGTATTTCTCCCAGCCCCTGCTGCTGAAAAGCATTCCCATAGCATGATGCTTCACGGTAAGAATGGTGTTAAGACAGGTGACGAGCTGCGCCTGGTTTGCAGGTGACATCGTGCTTTGCATTCAGGCCAAAGAGTTCCATTTTCGTCTCATCAGACCACAGAATCTTTTGAGTCGTCTTTCACCTGACTTGATGCAAACTCCTGGCGTGCGGTCATATGACATTTTCCCAGGAGTGGCCTGGCCACTGTCCCATAAAGACCAGATGGGTGAAGCGCTGTAGAGACAGTTGTCCTTCTGGCAGGCAGAGTACTGGAGGCTGGGCCCCAGGGCAGAGTACTGGAGGCTGGGCCCCAGGGCAGAGTACTGGAGGCTGGGCCCCAGGGCAGAGTACTGGAGGCTGGGCCCCAGGGCAGAGTACTGGAGGCTGGGCCCCAGGGCAGAGTACTGGAGGCTGGGCCCCAGGGCAGAGTACTGGAGGCTGGGCCCCAGGGCAGAGTACTGGAGGCTGGGCCCCAGGGCAGAGTACTGGAGGCTGGGCCCCAGGGCAGAGTACTGGAGGCTGGGCCCCAGGGCAGAGTACTGGAGGCTGGGCCCCAGGGCAGAGTACTGGAGGCTGGGCCCCAGGGCAGAGTACTGGAGGCTGGGCCCCAGGGCAGAGTACTGGAGGCTGGGCCCCAGGGCAGAGTACTGGAGGCTGGGCCCCAGGGCTGAGTATTAGAGGCTCGGCCCCAGGGCAGAGTCCGGGTAGTTTTATACTGTCTCCACTTCCCAGTGATTGAGCCCACTGCGCTCTTTTAATTGTGTTGAAAGTCTCCATCTCAGAGATCTAGACAGTTCCTTGGACTGTCAACTGTGGGACCTTATATAGACAGGTCTGTGCCTTTCCAAATCATGTCCAATCAATTGAATTTACCACAGGTGGACTCCAATCAAGTTGTAGAAACATCTCAAGGATGATCAATGGAAACAGGATGCACCTGAGCTCACAGTCTCATAGCGAAAGGTCTGAATACTTATGTACATTAGATATAAGTTCACCTGTCGAAGTCTGTCCATGTAATATCACGTGTCAGAGCTGTACTGAACAGCTCATTATAATCAATTAAATGATCACAATATGTTAGTGACAGCCTACGGTACTATCCTGACAAGCTCTACTCACTCCTCATTGAGCCTTCATCGTTGTCCTCCTCCTCCTCATCACTGTTGATGACCATGGTTCCCAGGTCTGCCTCTAACATGGTACTGCCGTGCTCGATCATGGTCTGAGCTCCGTCACTCATGGTGCTGGTAGCTCTCATGGTGCCAGCCCCCTCTGACCCAGACTTCACCATGGTGTGGGAGTCCACTTCCACCTCCTCTTCCTGGACAGAGAGAGAGGACAGCCAGGTCAATCAAAATATCTTATAAAGATCTTTTTAGCAGTTGGACAGTAAGGTTACTGACTTCATTCATTTTTTTTATTTGACCTTTATTTAACCAGGCAATTCAGTTAAGAACAAATTCTTATTTTCAATGACGACCTAGGAACTGTGGGTTAACTGCCTGTTCAGGGGCAGAATGACAGATTTGTACCTTGTCAGCTCGGGGGTTTGAACTTGCAACATTCCGGTTACTAGTCCAACGCTCTAACCACTAGGCTACCCTGCCGCCCCAGGACCTTCAGAAAGTATTCACACCCCTCAACCTTTTTCCACATGTTGTTGTGTTACAGACAGAATTTAAAATGGATTAAATTGAGATTTTGTTTCACTGGCCTACACACTATACCCCGTAATGTCAAAGTGGAATTGTGTTTTTAGAAAATGTTCCTAATTAATAAAAAATGAAAAGCTGAAATGTCTTGAGTGAACAAGTATTCAACCTCTTTCTTATAGCAAAATAAGTTCAGGAGTAAACATTTGCTGAACAAGTCACATCAGTCTGTGTGCAATAATAGTGTTTAATATGATTTGTTTGAATGGCTACCTCATCTCTGTACCCCACACATACAATTATCTGTAAGGCCCCTCATCACTGTACCCCACACATACAATTATCTGTAAGGTCCCTCATCACTGTACCCCACACATACAAGTATCTGTAAGGCCCCTCATCTCTGTACCCCACACATACAATTATCTGTAAGGCCCCTCATCTCTGTACCCCACACATACAATTATCTGTAAGGCCCCTCATCTCTGTACCCCACACATACAATTATCTGTAAGGTCCCTCATCACTGTACCCCACACATACAAGTATCTGTAAGGCCCCTCATCTCTGTACCCCACACATACAATTATCTGTAAGGCCCCTCATCTCTGTACCCCACACATACAATTATCTGTAAGGTCCCTCATCTCTGTACCCCACACATACAATTATCTGCAAGGCCCCTCTGTTGAGCAGTGAATTTCAAACACAGATTCAACCACAACGACCAGGGAGGTTTTACAATGCCTTGCAAAGAAGATCACCTATTGGTAGATGGGTAAAAATAAAAATCAGACATTGAATATCCCTTTGAGCATGGTGAAGTTATTAATTACACTTTGGATGGTGTATCAATACACCCAGTCACTACAAAGATACAGGCGTCCTTTCTTAACTCAGAGAGGAAGGAAACTGCTCAGGGATTTCACCATGAGGCCAATGGTAACTTTAAAACAGTTACAGAGTTTAACAGCTGTGATAGGAGAAAACTGAGGATGGATCAACAACATTGTAGTTACTCCACAATATTAACCTAAATGACAGAGTGAAAATAAGGAAACCTGTACAGAATAAAAATATTCCAAAACATGCATCTGGTTTGCAACAAGGCACTAAAGTAATACTGCAATTCACTTTGTCAGATTTGCCCCAAACATCACTGAGTACCACTCTCCATATTTTCAAGCATGGTGGTGGCTGCATCATGGCAAGACTTGGAAATAGTTGTCTGGCAATGGTCAATAACCAACTTAACAGCATTTGAATAATTTTTAAAACAATCGATCCAGGTGTGGACCGCTCTTTGAGACTTGCCCCGAAAGATTCACAGCTGTAATCGCCGCCAAAGGTGCTTCGACAAAGTTGACTTCAGTGGTGTGAATACTTAGTGCATTCGGAAAGTATTCAGACCCCTTGACTTTTCTCATTAGTCTTATTCTAAAAATGGATTCGATAGATGTTTTCCCTCATCAATACCCCATAATGACAAAGCAACAACATGAAACACCGCTCATCCCCACAGCATGATGCTGCCACACCATGCGCCACCGTAGGGATGGTATTGGTCAGGTGATGAGCGGTGCCTGTTTTCCTCCAGACGTGACGCTTAGCATTCAGGCCAAAGAGTTCAATCTTGGTTTCATCAGACCAGAAAATATTGTTTCTCAAGGTCAGAATCATTCAGGTGCCTTTTAGTGAAGAGTGAATTCTGTCTGGCCACTCTACCATAAAGACCTGGTTGGTGGAGTGCTGCAGAGATGGTTGTCCTTCTGGAAGGTTCTCCCATCTCCACAGAGGAACTCTGTAGCTCTGTCAGAGTGACCATAAGGTTCTTGTTTACCTCCCTGACCAAGGCCCTTCAGGCCAAACTGAGCAATCGGGGGAGTTCTAGGAAGATAACTTATTTAATTTAAGAATGATGGAGGCCAGTGTGTTCATGGGAAGTTGTTGGTACCCTTCCCCAGATCTGTGCCTCGACATAATCCTGTTTAGGAGCTCTACGGACAATTCCTTCGACCTCATGGCTTGGTTGTTGCTCCGACAGGCACTGTCAACTGTGGGACCTTATATAGACAGGTGTGTGCCTTTACAAATCATGTCCAATCAATTGAATTTACCAAAGGTGGACTCCAATCAAGTTGTAGAAACATCTCAAGGATGAATAATGGAAGCAGGAGGCACCTGAACTCAATTTGGAGCTTTTGTCCCCCTTGATCAAATTTTTTCATTCAACTTTTTCACTCCGGACGCTCTAGATGTGGTTCTTCAGGACCTCCACCAGCCAACCAGTAGTAACATTAACATGATGCTTTATCTGGACGTGGTTCGTCAGGACCTCCACCAGCCGAAGATAAGTAGTAACATTAACATGATTTCTAATTGCAGTCGCTGTACTCATAATATACAGGAGAACGATCGCCTTTCGCGAGGACAGCCGTGCTACAATCCCAGATTCAGACGCAATCGTTAGGCAAGGATAATTTAAGTGTAGGAAAGGATGAAACAGCGTCTGTGCCACCAGTAAGTACAGATAGTAGTATAAATCCCCTGGCACGGTCCCCGCAGCCGGACAACTTTCTCACGGTTTCTGGAAGGAAATGCTGTAGGAAAGCTCAACCGGTGTCGCTCATTCAGCCGACAGAAACTTTCAACCGGTTTTCCCCATTAAGCAACGAGTCGGAGTCTAAAGCCGAGCCTTCTCTGGTCTCTACTCCTCCCGTTACGGGGTCTGAGACGCCGAAGCCTCCCACCATTAGCTCTGACTAATTGAAAACCCTAGTCATTGGCGACTCCATTATCCGCAGTACTAGACTTAAAACGAATCATCCAGCGATCATACACTGTTTACCATGTTCGCTGCTCTGGCCCCCCAATGGTGGAACAAACTCCCTCACGACGCCAGGACAGCGGAGTCAATCACCACCTTCCGGAGACACCTGAAACCCCACCTCTTTAAGGAATACCTAGGATAGGATAAGTAATCCTTCTCACCCCCCCTAAAAGATTTAGATGCACTATTGTAAAGTGGCTGTTCCACTGGATGTCATAAGGTGAATGCACCAATTTGTAAGTCGCTCTGGATAAGAGCGTCTGCTAAATGACTTAAATGTAATGTAAATGTACCAGGGGGCAGGGCTACCGACGTTAAGGCTAATCTGAAGATGGTGCTGGCTAAAACTAAAACTGGCGAGTGTAGAGAGTATAGAGATATTGTTATCCACGTCGGCACCAACGATGTTAGGATGAAACAGTCAGAGATCACCAAGCGCAACATAGCTTCAGCGTGTAAATCAGCTAGAAAGATGTGTCGGCATCGAGTAATTGTCTCTGGCCCCCTCCCAGTTAGGGGGAGTGATGAGCTCGACAGCAGAGTCTCTGGCCCCCTCCCAGTTAGGGGGAGTGATGAGCTCTACAGCAGAGTCTCTGGCCCCCTCCCAGTTAGGGGGAGTGATGAGCTCGACAGCAGTCTCTGGCCCCCTCCCAGTTAGGGGGAGTGATGAGGTCGACAGCAGTCTCACAACGCAATCGCTGGTTGAAAACTGTTTTCTGCCCCTCCCAAAAGAAAGAATTTGTAGATAATTGGCCCTCTTTCTGGGACTCACCCACAAACAGGACCAAGCCTCTCATCTTATCTACCAACATAGACAGGGCTCTAACTCCTCTAGCTCCACAATGAAATAGGATGCAGGCCAGGCAGCATGCTGTTCGCCAGTCTGCCAGCTTAGTGGAGTCTGCCACTAGCACAGTCAGTGTAGTCAGCTCAGCTATCCCCACTGAGACAGTGTCTGTGCCTCGATCTAGGTTGGGCAAAATCAAATCAAATGTTATTGGTCACATACAGATAGCTAGCAGACGTTTACAGACAGTTAGCAGATGTTAATGCGAGTGTAGCGAAATGCTTGTGCTTCTAGTTCCCGACAGGTTGTCCCTAGAATTTCTAAGCAAACAGCTGGAGGCAGGGCTTTCTCCTATAGAGCTCCATTTTTATGGAACGGTCTCTGGCTACCCATGTGAGAAACGCAAACTCGGTCTCAACCTTTGTCTTTATTAAAGACTCTTCTCTTCAGTAGGTCATATGATTGAGTGTAGTCTGGCCCAGGAGTGGGAAGGTGAACGGAAAGGCTCTGGAGCAACGAACCACCCTTGCTGTCTCTGCCTGGCCGGTTCCCCTCCCTCCACTGGGATTCTCTGCCTCTAACCCTATTACAGGGGCTGAGTCACTGGCTTACTGGTGCTCTTTCATGCCGTCCCTAGGAGGGGTGTGTCACTTGAGTAGGTTGAGTCACTTACATGATCTTCCTGTCTGGGTTGGCACCCCCCCTTGGGTTGTGCCGTGGAGGAGATCTTGGTGGGCTATACTCGGTCTTGTCTCAGGATGGTAAGTTGGTGGTTGAAGATATCCCTCTAGTGGTGTGGGGGCTGTGCTTTGGCAAAGTGGGTGGGGTCATATCCTTCCTGTTTGGCCCTGCCCGGGGGTATCATCGGATGGGAGCACAGTGTCTCCTGACCCCTCCCGTCTCAGCCTCCAGTATTTATGCTGCAATAGTTTGTGTGTCAGGGGGCTAGGGTCAGTCTGTTATATCTGGAGTATTTCTCCTGTCTTATCCGGTGTCCTGTGTGAATTTAAGTATGCTCTCTCTAATTCTGTCTTTCTCTCTCAGAGGACCTGAGCCCTAGGACCATGCCTCAGGACTACCTGGCATGATGACTCCTTGCTGTCCCCAGTCCACCTGGCCGTGCTGCTGCTCCAGTTTCAACTGTTCTGCCTGCGGCTATGGAACCCTGACCTGTTCACTGGACGTGCTACCTGTCCCAGACCTGCTGTTTTCAACTCTCTAGAGACAGCAGGAGCGGTAGAGATACTCTTAATGATCGGCTATGAAAAGCCAACTGACATTTACTCCTGAGGTGCTGACCTGTTGCACCCTCGACAACTACTGTGATTATTATTTTTTGACCATGCTTGTCATTTATGAACATTTGAACATCTTGGCCATATTCTGTTATAATCTCCACCCGGCACAGCCAGAAGAGGACTGGCCACCCCACATAGCCTGGTTCCTCTCTAGGTCTCTTCCTAGGTTTTGGCCTTTCTAGGGAGTTTTTCCTAGCCACCGTGCTTTTACACCTGCATTGCTTGCGGTTTGGGGTTTTAGGCTGGGTTTCTGTACAGCACTTTGAGATATCAACTGATGTAAGAAGGGTTTCATAAATACATTTAATTGATTGACTATACTCACAGAGTCGTCGTCCTCCTCCAGCTCTCTCTGCTGCTCCTGTTGTCTCTTATCTTATATCAGCTGATGTAAGAAGGGTTTTATAAATACATCTGATTTGATTGACTATACTCATGTAACAGTATAATTTTAAACCGTCCCCTCGCCCATACCCGGGCGCGAACCAGGGACCTTCTGCGCACAACGACAACAGTCACCCTCGAAGCATCGTTACCCATCGCTCCACAAAAGCCGCGGCCCTTGCAGAGCAAAGGGGGAACTACTACTTCAAGGTCTCAGAGCAAGTGACGTCACCGATTGAAACGCTATTTAGCGCACACCGCTAACTAAGCTAGCCGTTTCACATCCGTTACACTCACAGAGTCGTCGTCCTCCTCCAGCTCTCTCTGCTGCTCCTGTTGTCTCTTAGCCTTCATCTCCATGGACTCAGTGATCAGGTCTCTCAGGATGGTGACTGGCTTGGCGGCTGTGATGAACGGATGCTACAGGAGAGAGTGAGGAAGGCAGTAAGTTGACCAAAGCTCTGACTAAAAGTGTCTTATATGTTCATAGACGAAGGGGGCAGCACAGACAGACAAATGTCCAGGTGTTACTCTGATGAGCTGAAGAGTACAGAGCACGTTTTGTATGAGCACGCAGAAGTCTGTGTGTGTCTCACCTGCAGTAGCTGGTGTGTGTGTGTGTGTCTCACCTGCAGTAGCTGTGTGTGTGTGTGTGTGTGTCTCACCTGCAGTAGCTGTGTGTGTGTGTGTGTGTGTGTCTCACCTGCAGTAGCTGTGTGTGTGTCTCTCACCTGTAGTAGCTGTGTGTGTGTGTCTCACCTGTAGTAGCTGTGTGTGTGTGTCTCACCTGTAGTAGCTGTGTGTGTGTGTGTCTCTCACCTGTAGTAGCTGTGTGTGTGTGTCTCACCTGTAGTAGTTGCGTGGCTGTAGCTCTCTGTTCTGGGTTCTTCACTAGACATTTCTTTACAAAGTGTGTGAAGTCGTCTGTCCACAGCTCAGGCTTCCTGAACGTAGGTGGAGGGTTGGTTGGGATCATGAAAATAGCCTGACAGTAATACAGAGGAAGAAGAGACAGAAAACACCTAGTTAAGCAGGTACTATAGAAGTCTCAATGTAAACCCTAATGAATGTCTATAGACCGCTTGGTACAGAACCTCTCTGTAACCCTAATGAATGTCTGTTATTACCTGGTACTCCCTGTATATAACCATGTTATTACCCCCCTGTATATAACCATGTTATTACCCCCTGTATATAACCATGTTATTACCCCCCTGTATATAGCCATGTTATTACCCCCCTGTATATAGCCATGTTATTACCCCCCTGTATATAGCCATGTTATTACCCCCTGTATATAGCCATGTTATTACCCCCCTGTATATAGCCATGTTATTACCCCCCTGTATATAGCCATGTTATTACCCCCCTGTATATAGCCATGTTATTACCCCCCTGTATATAGCCATGTTATTACCTCCCTGTATATAGCCATGTTATTACCTTGTACTCCCTGTATATAGCCATGTTATTACCTCCCTGTATATAACCATGTTATTACCTCCCTGTATATAACCATGTTATTACCTCCCTGTATATAGCCATGTTATTACCTCCCTGTATATAGCCATGTTATTACCTCCCTGTATATAGCCATGTTATTACCTCCCTGTATATAGCCATGTTATTACCTCCCTGTATATAGCCATGTTATTACCTCCCTGTATATAGCCATGTTATTACCTGGTACTCCCTGTATATAACCATGTTATTACCTGGTACCTCCCTGTATATAGCCATGTTATTACCTGATACTCCCTGTATATAGCCATGTTATTACCTGGTACCTCCCTGTATATAGCCATGTTATTACCTCTCTGTATATAGCCATGTTATTACCTGGTACCTCCTGTATATAGCCATGTTATTACCTCTCTGTATATAGCCATGTTATTACCTCCCTGTATATAGCCATGTTATTACCTCCCTGTATATAGCCATGTTATTACCTCTCTGTATATAGCCATGTTATTACCTCTCTGTATATAGCCATGTTATTACCTCCCTGTATATAGCCATGTTATTACCTCTGTATATAGCCATGTTATTACCTCTCTGTATATAGCCATGTTATTACCTCTCTGTATATAGCCATGTTATTACCTCTCTGTATATAGCCATGTTATTACCTGGTACTCCCTGTATATAGCCATGTTATTACCTGGTACTCCCTGTATATAGCCATGTTATTACCTCCCTGTATATAGCCATGTTATTACCTCCTGTATATAGCCATGTTATTACCTCCCTGTACATTTACATTTACATTTAAGTCATTTAGCAGACGCTCTTATCCAGAGCGACTTACAAATTGGTGCATACACCTTATGACAACCAGTGGAACAGCCACTTGCATCTAAATCTTGTTGGGGGGGGAGAAGGGGGGTGAGAAGGATTACTTACCCTTACTTACCCTATCCTAGGTATTCCTTGAAGAGGTGGGGTTTCAGGTGTCTCCGGAAGGTGGTGATTGACTCTGCTGTCCTGGCGTCGTGAGGGAGTTTGTTCCACCATTGGGGGGCCAGAGCAGCGAACAGTTTTGACTGGGATGAGCGGGAACTGTACTTCCTCAGTGGTAGGGAGGCGAGCAGGCCAGAGGTGGATGAACGCAGTGCCCTTGTTTGGGTGTAGGGCCTGATCAGAGCCTGGAGGTACTGAGGTGCCGTTCCCCTCACAGCTCCGTAGGCGAGCACCATGGTCTTGTAGCGGATGCGAGCTTCAACTGGAAGCCAGTGGAGAGAGCGGAGGAGCGGGGTGACGTGAGAGAACTTGGGAAGGTTGAACACCAGACGGGCTGCGGCGTTCTGGATGAGTTGTAGGGGTTTAATGGCACAGGCAGGGAGCCCAGCCAACAGCGAGTTGCAGTAATCAAGACGGGAGATGACAAGTGCCTGGATTAGGACCTGCGCTGCTTCCTGTGTGAGGCAGGGTCGTACTCTGCGGATGTTGTAGAGCATGAACCTACAGGAACGGGACACCGCCTTGATGTTAGTTGAGAACGTCAGGGTGTTGTCCAGGATCACGCCCAAGGTTCTTAGCGCTCTGGGAGGAGGACACAATGGAGTTGTCAACCGTGATGGCGAGATCATGGAACGGGCAGTCCTTCCCCGGGAGGAAGAGGAGCTCCGTCTTGCTGAGGTTCAGCTTGAGGTGGTGATCCGTCATCCACACTGATATGTCTGCCAGACATGCAGAGATGCGATTCGCCACCTGGTCATCAGAAGGGGGAAAGGAGAAGATTAATTGTGTGTCGTCTGCATAGCAATGATAGGAGAGACCATGTGAGGTTATGACAGAGCCAAGTGACTTGGTGTATAGCGAGAATAAGAGAGGGCCTAGAACAGAGCCCTGGGGGACACCAGTGGTGAGAGCGCGTGGTGAGGAGACAGATTCTCGCCACGCCACCTGGTAGGAGCGACCTGTCAGGTAGGACGCAATCCAAGCGTGGGCCGCACCGGAGATGCCCAACTCGGAGAGGGTGGAGAGGAGGATCTGATGGTTCACAGTATCGAAGGCAGCCGATAGGTCTAGAAGGATGAGAGCAGAGGAGAGAGAGTTAGCTTTAGCAGTGCGGAGCGCCTCCGTGATACAGAGAAGAGCAGTCTCAGTTGAATGACTAGTCTTGAAACCTGACTGATTTGGATCAAGAAGGTCATTCTGAGAGAGATAGCGGTAGAGCTGGCCAAGGACGGCACGCTCAAGAGTTTTGGAGAGAAAAGAGAGAAGGGATACTGGTCTGTAGTTGTTGACATCGGAGGGATCGAGTGTAGGTTTTTTTCAGAAGGGGTGCAACTCTCGCTCTCTTGAAGACGGGAGGGACGTAGCCAGCGGTCAGGGATGAGTTGATGAGCGAGGTAAGGTAAGGGAGAAGGTCTCCGGAAATGGTCTGGAGAAGAGAGGAGGGGATAGGGTCAAGCGGGCAGGTTGTTGGGCGGCCGGCCGTCACAAGACGCGAGATTTCATCTGGAGAGAGAGGGAGAAAGAGGTCAGAGCATAGGGTAGGGCAGTATGAGCAGAACCAGCGGTGTCGTTTGACTTAGCAAACGAGGATCGGATGTCATCGACCTTCTTTTCAAAATGGTTGACGAAGTCATCTGCAGAGAGGGAGGAGGGAGGGGGGAGGATTCAGGAGGGAGGAGAAGGTGGCAAAGAGCTTCCTAGGGTTAGAGGCAGATGCTTGGAATTTAGAATGGTAGAAAGTGGCTTTAGCAGCAGAGACAGAGGAGGAAAATGTAGAGAGGAGGGAGTGAAAGGATGCCAGGTCCGCAGGGAGGCGAGTTTTCCCTCCATTTCCGCTCGGCTGCCCGGAGCCCTGTTCTGTGAGCTCGCAATGAGTCGTCGAGCCACGGAGCGGGAGGGGAGGACCGAGCCGGCCTGGAGGATAGGGGACATAGGGAGTCAAAGGATGCAGTAAGGGAGGAGAGGAGGGTTGAGGAGGCAGAATCAGGAGATAGGTTGGAGAAAGTTTGAGCAGAGGGAAGAGAAGATAGGATGGAAGAGGAGAGAGTAGCGGGGGAGAGAGAGCGAAGATTGGGACGGCGCGATACCATCCGAGTAGGGGCAGTGTGGGAAGTGTTGGATGAGAGCGAGAGGGAAAAGGATACAAGGTAGTGGTCGGAGACTTGGAGGAGTTGCAATGAGGTTAGTGGAAGAACAGCATCTAGTAAAGATGAGGTCAAGCGTATTGCCTGCCTTGTGAGTAGGGGGAGGGTGAGAGGGTGAGGTCAAAAGAGGAGAGGAGTGGAAAGAAGGAGGCAGAGAGGAATGAGTCAAAGGTAGACGGGGAGGTTAAAGTCGCCCAGAACTGTGAGAGGTGAGCCGTCCTCAGGAAAGGAGCTTATCAAGGCATCAAGCTCATTGATGAACTCTCCGAGGGAACCTGGAGGGCGATAAATGATAAGGATGTTAAGCTTGAAAGGGCTGGTAACTGTGACAGCATGGAATTCAAAGGAGGCAATAGACAGATGGGTAAGGGAGAAAGAGAGAAAGACCACTTGGGAGAGATGAGGATCCCGGTGCCACCACCCCGCTGACCAGAAGCTCTCGGGGTGTGCGAGAACACGTGGGCGGACGAGGAGAGAGCAGTAGGAGTAGCAGTGTTATCTGTGGTGATCCATGTTTCCGTCAGTGCCAAGAAGTCAAGGGACTGGAGGGAGGCATAGGCTGAGATGAACTCTGCCTTGTTGGCCGCAGATTGGCAGTTCCAGAGGCTACCAGAGACCTGGAACTCCACGTGGGTCGTACGCGCTGGGACCACCAGGTTAGGTGGTCGCGCCACGCGGTGTGGAGCGTTTGTATGGTCTGTGCAGAGAGGAGAGAACAGGGATAGACAGACACATAGTTGACAGGCTACAGAAAAGGCTACGCTAATGCAAGGAAATTGAATGACAAGCGGACTACACGTCTCGAATGTTCAGAAAGTTAAGCTTACGTAGCAAGAATCTTATTGACTAAAATGATTAAAATGATACAGTACTGCTAAAGTAGGCTAGCTGGCAGTAGCTGCGTTGTTGACACTACACTAATCAAGTCGTTCCGTTGAGTGTAATAATTCTACAGTGCTGCTATTCGGGGGCTAGCTGGCTAGCTAGCAGTGTTGTTTACGTTACGTTGAGTTAAAAGAACGACAATAGCTGGCTAGCTAACCTAGGGAATCGGTCTAGACTACACAATTATCTTTGAAACAAAGACGGCTATGCAGCTAGCCACGATCAAACAAATCAAACCGCTGCACTGCAATGAAACGAAAATGTGAAACCACCTGACCGGGTTGTTGAATTCAAAACAGCAGACGTTGGCTAGCTGTTAGCAGTTAGCTGTTGGCTAGCTAGCAGAGTCTCCTACGTTAAGGACGACAAATAGCTGGCTAGCGAACCTCAGTGAATTAAGATAATCACTCCAAGGCTACACACACTAAACTACACAATTATCTTGGAAACAAAGACAGCTATGTAGCTAGCTAACACTGAACTAATCAAGTCGTACAGTTGAGTGAATAGCACTACAGTGATGCTAATCTGTGTGCGTTAGCTAGCGTTGCTAGCTCCTGGGCGAATAGCAGTGAAGGCTACGTTAGGGCGACGAAATACGAAATACGATAATTATGCAATTATCTCTGATACAAGGACGGCTATGTAGCTAGCTAAGAAGAATGGCTAAGATTATGTAGCTAGCTAACAGTAAACTAATCAAGTCGTACAGTTGAGTGAATAGCACTACAGTGATGCTAATCTGTGTGCGTTAGCTAGCGTTAGCTAGCTCCTGGGCGAATAGCAGTGAAGGCTACGTTAGGGCGACGAAATACGATAATTATGCAATTATCTCTGATACAAGGACGGCTATGTAGCTAGCTAAGAAGAATTGCTAAGATTAGACAAATCAACCGTTGTACTATAATGAAATGTAATGAAAAAGTTATACAACCTGCAGAGCGAAGTGCGAATGCGACCGCGAATGCGACCGCTCGCTCCAATCGCTCCAAATGGCACCATATTCCCTATAGACCAGGTCAAATGGCACCCTATTCCCTAGACCAGGTCAAATGGCACCATATTCCTAGACCAGGTCAAATGGCACCATATTCCCTATAGACCAGGTCAAATGGCACCCTATTCCCTATAGACCAGGTCAAATGGCACCATATTCCCTATAGACCAGGTCAAATGGCACCATATTCCCTATAGACCAGGTCAAATAGCACCATATTCCCTATAGACCAGGTCAAATGGCACCATATTCCCTATAGAACAGGTCAAATGGCACCATATTCCCTATAGAACAGGTCAAATGGCACCATATTCCCTATAGACCAGGTCAAATGGCACCATATTCCCTATAGACCAGGTCAAATGGCACCATATTCCCTATAGACCAGGTCAAATGGCACCATATTCCCTATAGACCAGGTCAAATGGCACCATATTCCCTATAGACCAGGTCAAATGGCACCATATTACCTATAGACCAGGTCAAATAGCACCATATTCCCTATAGACCAGGTCAAATAGCACCATATTCCCTATAGACCAGGTCAAATAGCACCATATTCCCTATAGACCAGGTCAAATAGCACCATATTCCCTATAGACCAGGTCAAATAGCACCATATTCCCTATAGACCAGGTCAAATGGCACCCTATTCCCTATAGACCAGGTCAAATAGCACCATATTCCCTATAGACCAGGTCAAATGGCACCATATTCCTATACCAGGTCAAATGGCACCATATTCCCTATAGACCAGGTCAAATGGCACCATATTCCCTATAGACCAGGTCAAATGGCACCCTATTCCATATAGACCAGGTCAAATGGCACCCTATTCCCTATAGACCAGGTCAAATGGCACCCTATTCCCCTATAGACCAGGTCAAATGGCACCCTATTCCCTATAGACCAGGTCAAATAGCACCATATTCCCTATAGACCAGGTCAAATGGCACCATATTCCTATACCAGGTCAAATGGCACCATATTCCCTATAGACCAGGTCAAATGGCACCATATTCCCTATAGACCAGGTCAAATGGCACCCTATTCCATATAGACCAGGTCAAATGGCACCCTATTCCCTATAGACCAGGTCAAATGGCACCCTATTCCCTATAGACCAGGTCAAATGGCACCACATTCCCTATAGACCAGGCCAAATAGCACCATATTCCCTATAGATCAGGTCAAATAGCACCCTATTCCCTATAGACCAGGTCAAATGGCACCCTATTCCCCTATAGACCAGGTCAAATGGCACCACATTCCCTATAGACCAGGTCAAATGGCACCATATTCCCTATAGACCAGGTCAAATGGCACCATATTCCCTATAGACCAGGTCAAATAGCACCATATTCCCTATAGACCAGGTCAAATGGCACCCTATTCCCTAGACCAGGTCAAATGGCACCCTATTCCCTATAGACCAGGTCAAATGGCACCATATTCCTATAGACCAGGTCAAATGGCACCCTATTCCCTATAGACCAGGTCAAATGGCACCCTATTCCCTATAGACCAGGTCAAATGGCACCACATTCCCTATAGACCAGGCCTAATAGCACCATATTCCCTATAGATCAGGTCAAATAGCACCCTATTCCCTATAGACCAGGTCAAATGGCACCCTATTCCCTATAGACCAGGTCAAATGGCACCCTATTCCCTATAGACCAGGTCAAATGGCACCATATTCCCTATAGACCAGGTCAAATGGCACCATATTCCCTATAGACCAGGTCAAATGGCACCATATTCCCTATAGACCAGGTCAAATGGCACCCTATTCCCTATAGACCAGGTCAAATGGCACCATATTCCTTATAGACCAGGTCAAATGGCACCATATTCCCTATAGACCAGGTCAAATAGCACCATATTCCCTATAGACCAGGTCAAATGGCACCATATTCCCTATAGACCAGGTCAAATGGCACCATATTCCCTATAGACCAGGTCAAATGGCACCATATTCCCTATAGACCAGGTCAAATGGCACCATATTCCCTATAGACCAGGTCAAATAGCACCATATTCCCTATAGACCAGGTCAAATAGCACCATATTCCCTATAGACCAGGTCAAATAGCACCATATTCCCTATAGACCAGGTCAAATGGCACCATATTACCTATAGACCAGGTCAAATAGCACCATATTCCCTATAGACCAGGTCAAATAGCACCATATTCCCTATAGACCAGGTCAAATAGAACCATATTCCCTATAGACCAGGTCAAATAGCACCATATTCCCTATAGACCAGGTCAAATGGCACCATATTCCCTATAGACCAATTATCTTGGAAACAAAGACATATTATTACCTTCCTGTATATAGCCATGTTATTACCTTCCTGTATATAACCATGTTATTACCTCCTGTATATAACCATGTTATTACCTCCCTGTATATAACCATGTTATTACCTCCCTGTATATAGCCATGTTATTACCTCCCTGTATATAGCCATGTTATTACCTTCCTGTATATAGCCATGTTATTACCTCTCTGTATATAGCCATGTTATTACCTCCCTGTATATAGCCATGTTATTACCTCCCTGTATATAGCCATGTTATTACCTCTGTATATAGCCATGTTATTACCTCTCTGTATATAGCCATGTTATTACCTCTCTGTATATAGCCATGTTATTACCTCTCTGTATATAGCCATGTTATTACCTGGTACTCCCTGTATATAGCCATGTTATTACCTTCCTGTATATAGCCATGTTATTACCTTCCCGTATATAACCATGTTATTACCTCCCCGTATATAGCCATGTTATTACCTCCCCGTATATAGCCATGTTATTACCTCCCCGTATATAGCCATGTTATTACCTCCCCGTATATAGCCATGTTATTACCTCCCCGTATATAGCCATGTTATTACCTCCTCGTATATAGCCATGTTATTACCTCCCTGTATATAGCCATGTTATTACCTCCCCGTATATAGCCATGTTATTACCTTCCTGTATATAACCATGTTATTACCTCCTGTATATAACCATGTTATTACCTCCCTGTATATAACCATGTTATTACCTCCTGTATATAGCCATGTTATTACCTCCCTGTATATAGCCATGTTATTACCTTCCTGTATATAACCATGTTATTACCTCCCTGTATATAGCCATGTTATTACCTCCTGTATATAGCCATGTTATTACCTGGTACTCCTGTATATAGCCATGTTATTACCTCCTGTATATAGACATGTTATTTATTACCTGGTACTCCCTGTATATAGCCATGTTATTACCTCCCTGTATATAGCCATGTTATTACCTCCTGTATATAGCCATGTTATTACCTCCTGTATATAGCCATGTTATTACCTTCCTGTATATAGCCATGTTATTACCTTCCTGTATATAACCATGTTATTACCTCCTGTATATAGCCATGTTATTACCTCCCTGTATATAGCCATGTTATTACCTCCCTGTATATAGCCATGTTATTACCTTCCTGTATATAGCCATGTTATTACCTTCCTGTATATAGCCATGTTATTACCTTCCTGTATATAACCATGTTATTACCTCCTGTATATAACCATGTTATTACCTCCTGTATATAGCCATGTTATTACCTGGTACTCCCTGTATATAGCCATGTTATTACCTCTCTGTATATAGCCATGTTATTACCTCTCTGTATATAGCCATGTTATTACCTCTCTGTATATAGCCATGTTATTACCTGGTACTCCCTGTATATAGCCATGTTATTACCTTCCTGTATATAGCCATGTTATTACCTTCCCGTATATAACCATGTTATTACCTCCCCGTATATAGCCATGTTATTACCTCCTGTATATAGCCATGTTATTACCTCCCTGTATATAGCCATGTTATTACCTCCCTGTATATAGCCATGTTATTACCTCCCTGTATATAGCCATGTTATTACCTCCCTGTATATAGCCATGTTATTACCTCCCTGTATATAGCCATGTTATTACCTCCCTGTATATAGCCATGTTATTACCTCCCTGTATATAGCCATGTTATTACCTCCCTGTATATAACCATGTTATTACCTCCCTGTATATAACCATGTTATTACCTCCCTGTATATAGCCATGTTATTACCTCCCTGTATATAGCCATGTTATTACCTCCTGTATAGAGCCATGTTATTACCTTCCTGTATATAACCATGTTATTACCTCCTGTATATAACCATGTTATTACCTCCCTGTATATAGCCATGTTATTACCTGGTACTCCCTGTATATAGCCATGTTATTACCTCTCTGTATATAGCCATGTTATTACCTCTCTGTATATAGCCATGTTATTACCTCTCTGTATATAGCCATGTTATTACCTGGTACTTCCTGTATATAGCCATGTTATTACCTTCCTGTATATAGCCATGTTATTACCTCCTGTATATAACCATGTTATTACCTCCTGTATATAACCATGTTATTACCTCCCTGTATATAGCCATGTTATTACCTCCTGTATATAACCATGTTATTACCTTCCTGTATATAGCCATGTTATTACCTCCCCGTATATAGCCATGTTATTACCTCCCCGTATATAGCCATGTTATTACCTCCCCGTATATAGCCATGTTATTACCTCCCCGTATATAGCCATGTTATTACCTCCCCGTATATAGCCATGTTATTACCTCCCCGTATATAGCCATGTTATTACCTCCCCGTATATAGCCATGTTATTACCTCCCCGTATATAGCCATGTTATTACCTCCTGTATATAACCATGTTATTACCTTCCTGTATATAACCATGTTATTACCTCCCCGTATATAGCCATGTTATTACCTCCCCGTATATAGCCATGTTATTACCTCCCCGTATATAGCCATGTTATTACCTCCCCGTATATAGCCATGTTATTACCTCCTGTATATAGCCATGTTATTACCTTCCTGTATATAACCATGTTATTACCTCCTGTATATAGCCATGTTATTACCTCCTGTATATAGCCATGTTATTACCTCCTGTATATAGCCATGTTATTACCTCCCCGTATATAGCCATGTTATTACCTCCCCGTATATAGCCATGTTATTACCTCCCCTGTATATAGCCATGTTATTACCTCCCTGTATATAGCCATGTTATTACCTGGTACCTCTGTATATAGCCATGTTATTACCTCCCTGTATATAGACATGTTATTACCTGGTACTCCCTGTATATAGACATGTTATTACCTCCTGTATATAGCCATGTTATTACCTGGTACCTCCTGTATATAGCCATGTTATTACCTCCTGTATATAGACATGTTATTTATTACCTGGTACTCCTGTATATAGACATGTTATTACCTCCCTGTATATAGCCATGTTATTACCTCCCTGTATATAGCCATGTTATTACCTGGTACCTCTCTGTATATAGCCATGTTATTACCTCCCTGTATATAGACATGTTATTACCTGGTACTCCCTGTATATAGACATGTTATTACCTCCTGTATATAGACATGTTATTACCTCCTGTATATAGCCATGTTATTACCTCCTGTATATAGCCATGTTATTACCTCCCTGTATATAGACATGTTATTACCTGGTACTCCCTGTATATAGACATGTTATTACCTCCCTGTATATAGCCATGTTATTACCTCCCTGTATATAGCCATGTTATTACCTCCTGTATATAGACATGTTATTACCTGGTACTCCCTGTATATAGACATGTTATTACCTCCCTGTATATAGCCATGTTATTACCTCCTGTATATAGCCATGTTATTACCTGGTACCCTCTGTATATAGCCATGTTATTACCTCCTGTATATAGACATGTTATTACCTGGTACTCCCTGTATATAGACATGTTATTACCTCCCTGTATATAGACATGTTATTTATTACCTGGTACTCCCTGTATATAGACATGTTATTACCTCCCTGTATATAGCCATGTTATTACCTCCCTGTATATAGCCATGTTATTACCTGGTACCTCTCTGTATATAGCCATGTTATTACCTCCCTGTATATAGCCATGTTATTACCTGGTACTCCTGTATATAGACATGTTATTACCTCCTGTATATAGCCATGTTATTACCTGGTACCTCTCTGTATATAGCCATGTTATTACCTCCCTGTATATAGACATGTTATTTATTACCTGGTACTCCCTGTATATAGACATGTTATTACCTCCCTGTATATAGACATGTTATTACCTCCCTGTATATAGCCATGTTATTACCTCCCTGTATATAGCCATGTTATTACCTCCTGTATATAGCCATGTTATTACCTCCTGTATATAGCCATGTTATTACCTCCTGTATATAGCCATGTTATTACCTGGTACCTCTGTATATAGCCATGTTATTACCTCCTGTATATAGACATGTTATTACCTGGTACTCCCTGTATATAGACATGTTATTACCTCCCTGTATATAGCCATGTTATTACCTGGTACCTCTCTGTATATAGCCATGTTATTACCTCCCTGTATATAGACATGTTATTTATTACCTGGTACTCCTGTATATAGACATGTTATTACCTCCTGTATATAGCCATGTTATTACCTGGTACTCCTGTATATAGCCATGTTATTACCTCCTGTATATAGCCATGTTATTACCTCCTGTATATAGCCATGTTATTACCTCCTGTATATAGCCATGTTATTACCTCCTGTATATAGCCATGTTATTACCTGGTACCTCTCTGTATATAGCCATGTTATTACCTCCCTGTATATAGCCATGTTATTACCTGGTACCTCTCTGTATATAGCCATGTTATTACCTCCCTGTATATAGCCATGTTATTACCTGGTACTTCCTGAACAAAGCCATGTTATTACCTGGTACTTCCTGTATATAGCCATGTTATTACCTGGTACCTCTCTGTATATAGCCATGTTATTACCTCGTACCTCTCTGTATATAGACATGTTATTTATTACCTGGTACTCCCTGTATATAGCCATGTTATTTTTACCTGTTATTGTAATTCACTGTATTTATTCCTCGTGTCCCTATATTTATCTTTAACTCTGCATTGTGTGAAAAGGACCCGGAAGCATCTGTTGTTTATCAAGCATGTGACAAATCACATTTTTGGGAGGGGATTTGATCAACACCTGGATCGCTCAGATTCAAAGTTGTCTGGAGTATTCCAGGTTCCTTATTTTTCAGCTGTAGCCGCCAACGAGTCATTAGCTAGGACGTGGATTCAGGAAGGCCACCCCCCACCTCTCTGATTCAGAGGGGCTGGGTTAAATGCAGATGACACATTTCAGTTGAATGCATTCAGTTGTGCAACTGACGAGGTATCCCCCTTTCCCAATTAAGAGCATCAACATGTAGCCAAACTGCACTACATCTCCAACCACACAGGTTTGCCCTCAGCCATCTCTATAGAGGTGATGCCCAGGGTTAGAGGTTAGACTCACCCTCATGGGATGTATATCAGCGTAGGGAGGTTTTCCCTCAGCCATCTCTATAGAGGTGATGCCCAGGGACCAGATGTCTGCCACACAGTTATATCCGATTTCCTGGATGACCTCTGGAGCCATCCAGAACGGAGTCCCGATCACCGTGTTCCGCTTTGCCATCGTGTCCTAGACAGGGACAGAATAATAGGAGCATTAGTCTCATCTATATATAAACTTCTGTGATACACTGCTACAATCACTACAAGGATAATAAGAACGCCTGATCAAACTGACACCAGATTACATCGTTAGACAGTCAGAATTCACTTCAGAGACACAGACAGGTAGACACAGACAGGTAGACACAGACAGGTAGACACAGACAGGTAGACACAGACAGGTAGACACAGACAGGTAGACACAGACAGGTAGACACAGACAGGTAGACACAGACAGGTAGACACAGACAGATAGACACAGACAGATAGACACAGACAGATAGACACAGACAGATAGACACAGACAGGTAGACACAGACAGGTAGACACAGACAGGTAGACACAGACAGGTAGACACAGACAGGTAGACACAGACAGGTAGACACAGACAGGTAGACACAGACAGGTAGACACAGACAGGTAGACACAGGTAGACACAGACAGGTAGACACAGACAGGTAGACAGACCGTGAGTTGTCCCGCTACTCCAAAGTCAGCCAGTTTGGCATGGCCCTCTGTGTTGAGGAGAATGTTGCCTGCCTTGATGTCTCTGTGGATCTTCCTCATGAAATGCAGATACTCCAGACCTTTCAATGTGGACTTGAGGATGGTGGCTATCTCATCCTCTGTGAGCTTTACAAGAGGAGATGGTATAATTGATTCATTCTGATAATTCAGTAGTCTATGAATACACATTAAAATCAAGACCAATGAATGTTAAAAGGTTACCGAAGCACCAAAGGTCATCTTTATTGTCATCCGTCGTAAATATACTGACCGTCTTATTGCGTAGTCTGATGATGTCTGAAACAGAGCCGGCTCCACAGTACTCCATCACTATCCACAGGTCTGTGTTCTTAAAGTAGCTGCCATAGTACTTCACCACATAGGGACTGGACAGGAAGAGAGACAGAACAAACATTTTGCTGACCAAACAGAGTGTGGTACTGGTGTAGTATATAGATAGACATGTGAATATGGAGGAGACTGTTCTC
Organism: Oncorhynchus keta; assembly: GCF_023373465.1. Classification (NCBI taxonomy): domain Eukaryota; kingdom Metazoa; phylum Chordata; class Actinopteri; order Salmoniformes; family Salmonidae; genus Oncorhynchus; species Oncorhynchus keta. The sequence continues at coordinate 116,758 of NC_068439.1, read as the reverse complement.
CTCTCACTAGCCTCTGGAGCCATGCTAGCTCTGCCTGATGAACGTCTAGGCCAGAGAGTCTTTCCTCTCTTACATACAGAATACCTGTCACACTGCTGCATGATGGATATCTCCTTGATGATCTCCTGGAGGTCTGACTCAACAGGCACCTGTTTGATAGCCACCACCTGGCCTGACTCCTTATGGATGGCTTTAAACACACTGCCATAGGATCTGGAGGAGATGAATCAAGACAGTGGAAATGATGCAGAAAGTACCAAAGACCAGGATCCTGTATAACATATTAGAGGTTCCATCAGCCATTTCATAAATCTAGTCATTATCATAATGTCAATGTACACAAACACCTCTTTTCATTAGAAATGTTATTCAGGTTATAATGATGGAATTGTTTTTATGATGAATTAATATTCTCACCCTTCACCAAGTTTTTCCAGAACATCAAAGACCTCCTCTGGTTGTTTTGTTAGACTGTCTTCACTCAGTTTCTTCAGCTTGCTGTGGAGGAAGAGAATCAACCACAGAAATAAATAGAACAGGAATCGCCATTCAAGTCAATGATGGAATAATGGTTGGGCTGCCAGCCATTTTGAGTGTACCCATGGCAGGAAGTAAAAGCAGGAAGTGTACCCTTCAATTTGTGCTGTGATTTGTTGAGTCAACTCAACTTACATTAGACAACAAAAAAAATACATTCCATCACATGAGCTACATCAGCTGACATTTGAATGAACATTCTACATTACCATGGAAATCCAACATCAGTTAATAGGCCAATTCAAATGACCATGGAAATGGCATCACAATAACAGGCAGTCATTAATTGCGAGGGTATGCTTGAGTTTACCAGTGAACTTCCCAGGGTTCAAGCAAAGATGTTTATATCTAACCCAAGACAGACCACAGCTTGTTGTTACCAATCGGAGCAAATTAATCACAGTAGGCAGAACAAGAAAGGGGATATTAATATATATATATATATATATATATATATATATATATATATATATATATATATAAACACCTACTCTGTGAAATGTGAGTGTGCAATAACTAAATTCACTCTTGCACTACTAAACAACACACTTTTTTGAAAGTTTGGCAAAGGTTAAAGACTACATGTTTTTTTTTTTTTTTTTACTTTTTAAAAAACTTAGTCCATTCTGTTTTTCGAAAACAGAAAACTACTTGGTCAACTCTTTCCTCAATGAGAAAATTAGTAGTATGTTGTCCAAATTCCATCTCCTACCACGGCCGGACATTGGGCTTCCACTCACCACCATTATTTGCTAGTGAGTGGAAACGTCAACCGGATGCTTCACACTTATACATCCGGTAAAAATATCTGTCATTGTTCTCTCTGTGGCTAGAGGTTCCAAGTCTGTTCTATTCATTCTATTTCTATGGCATCAACAACACGACAAGAATTGTGGAACTGCGTCCGCAGGGAGTTTTATATAACTTATGCTGAAGTAACTAGCTATCTTTTTAGGCTAAAAAAGTTAACATTACAAGAACACACAAATCAGCTAATATTAAACAGATGCTGTCAAGCTAAACAACTAGCTAACGGTAGCTACCTAGCATTGAGTTAAATTAAGGTAATTTAAAACATCTACTGTTAACTAACGTTACAAGTCAAAGTGGTGAAGCTTACGTTATATATCTTATAAGGAATTACAAATATTGTTTACAAACTTGCTAACGTGGCTAGCCGGTTACCTACAGCCACAGATTGAAAAATATTTGCTATAACGTTAGCTGTCGAGGCTAATTTAGCGAGCTAACTAACATACATAACTTGTACTTTTCCAAGCGAATCAAACGTACACATACCTTTTGGGCGCTGTCGGCTCCATGGTGTACAACTAAAGACAATCTCCTTTGAATTTTCAAACGCTGAAATATAACCAAATCAAAATAATATTTTCATTCTTTGCTGTCGTTGTTTCAGGCAGCTGTGCGGTGTGTCATGGCACTCACCTTCCTCTTCGAAGAGATTTAAAGGCGGTTGGCATCCAGTAAATGTCGCATTACCGCCCCCTAGTACTCTGGAGTACAACTCCCTTACACTTTTTAAATATTTTTATAATCAAAAATCAACAAAAAAGAAAAACAAAATACCCTACCATTTAACACTACACTCACAAAATAATAATAAATACCCTACTCCACAATTTAAATCTATTTAGTCCTACTTCAGGCCAACAGCCTGAAAGGATGGGACCCCATCACTAAACACACCCTGTAGCGAATACGCTGATTCGGTGTGCGAGTTCATTAGAACGTGCGTTGAAGATGTCGTTCCCATAGCATCGATTAAAACATTCCCAAACCAGAAACCGTGGATTGATGGCAGCATTCGCGTGAAACTGAAAGGTCTCGACCCCGCCCTGTGCAACTGGGTCCTGGACTTCCTGACGGGCCGCCCCCAGGTGGTGAAGGTAGAAACATCTCCACTCCGCTGATCCTCAACACTGAGGCCCCACAAGGGTGCGTTCTGAGCCCTCTCCTGTACTCCCTGTTCACCCACGACTGCGTGGCCACGCACGCCTCCAACTCAATCATCAAGTTTGCAGACGACACAACAGTGGTAGGCTTGATTACCAACAACGACGAGACGGCCTACAGGGAGGAGGTGAGGGCCCTCGGAGTGTGGTGTCAGGAAAATAACCTCACACTCAACATCAACAAAACTAAGGAGATGATTGTGGACTTCAGGAAACAGCAGAGGGAACACCCCCTATCCACATCGATGGAACAGTAGTGGAGAGGGTAGTAAGTTTTAAGTTCCTCGGCATACACATCACAGACAAACTGAATTGGTCCACCCACACAGACAGCATCGTGAAGAAGGTGCAGCAGCGCCTCTTCAACCTCAGGAGGCTGAAGAAATTCGGCTTGTCACCAAAAGCACTCACAAACTTCTACAGATGCACAATCGAGAGCATCCTGGCGGGCTATATCACCGCCTGGTACGGCAACTGCTCCACCCACAACCGTAAGGCTCTCCAGAGGGTAGTGAGGTCTGCACAACGCATCACCGGGGGCAAACTACCTGCCCTCCAGGACACCTACACCACCCGATGTCACAGGAAGGCAATAAAGATCATCAAGGACAACAACCACCCGAGCCACTGCCTGTTCACCCCGCTATCATCCAGAAGACGAGGTCAGTACAGGTGCATCAAAGCTGGGACCGAGAGACTGAAAAACAGCTTCTATCTCAAGGCCATCAGACTGTTAAACAGCCACCACTAACATTGAGTGGCTGCTGCCAACACACTGACTCAACTCCAGCCACTTTAATAATGGGAATTGATGGGAAATGTAAAATATATAACTAGCCACTTTAAACAATGCTACCTAATATAATGTTTACATACCCTACATTATTCATCTCATATGTATACACGTATATACTGTACTCTATATCATCTACTGCATCTTTATGTAATACATGTATCACTAGCCACTTTAACTTTGTTTACATACTCATCTCATATGTATATACTGTACTCGATACCATCTACTGTATCTTGCCTATGCCGCTCTGTACCATCACTCATTCATATATCTTTATGTACATATTCTTTATCCCCGTACACTTGTGTGTATAAGACAGTAGTTTTGGAATTGTTAGTTAGATTACTTGTTGGTTATTACTGCATTGTCGGAACTAGAAGCACAAGCATTTCGCTACACTCACATTAACATCTGCTAAACATGTGTATGTGACAAATACAATTTGATTTGATTTAGCTCTGCAAATCAACCATTCCAGTGTTTTACTTGCTATATTGTATTTACTTCGCCACCATGGCATTTTTTTGCCTTTACCTCCCTTATCTCACCTCACTTGCTCACATTGTATATAGACTTATTTTTCTACTGTATTATTGACTGTATGTTTGTTTTACTCCATGTGTAACTCTGTGTCGTTGTATCTGTCGAACTGCTTTGCTTTATCTTGGCCAGGTCGCAGTTGTAAATGAGAACTTGTTCTCAACTAGTCTACCTGGTTAAATAAAGGTGAAATAATTAAAAAATAATAATAATAATTAATAAACCCCCACTGCCTTCCATTCTACTAGCTAACATGCAATCATTGGAAAATAAAATCGACGACCTTTGAGGAAGATTAAACTACCAATGGGACATTAAAAACCTTACTATCTTGTGGCTGAACGACGACATTATCAACATACAGTTGGCTGGTTATATGCTGTATCGGCAGGACAGAACAGCAGCGTCTGGTAAGACAAGGGGGGCCGACTATATATTGTAAACAGCTGGTGCACTATATCTGAGGAAGTCTCAAGGTTTTGCACGCCTAAAGTAGAGTATCTCATGATAAGTTGTAGACCACACTATCTACCTAGAGAGTTTACATCTGTATTTTTCCTAGCTGTCTACATACCACCACAGACCGATGCTGGCACAAAGACCTCACTCAATGAGCTGTATTCCGCCATAACCAAACAGGAAAAAGCTCATCCAGAGGTGGCGCTCCTAGTGGCCAGGGACCTTAATGCAGGGAAACAAATCAGTTTTACCAAATTACTCAGCATGTTAAATGTGCAACCAGAGGGGAAAAAAACTCTAGACCACCTTTTCTCCCACTCAGAGACACATACTGTACAAAGCTCTCCCTCCGCCTCCATTTGGCAAATCTGACCATAATTCTATCCTCCTGATTCCTGTTTACAAGCAAATATTAAAGCAGGAGGAAACAGTGACTCGGTCAATAAAGAAGTGGTCAGATGAAGTAGATGCTAAGCTACAGGACTGTTTTGCTAGCACAGACTGGAATATGTTCTGGGATTCTTCCGATGGCATTGAGGAGTACACCACATCAGTCATTTGCTTCATCAATAAGCGCATCGATGACGTCGTCCCCACAGTGACCGTATGTACATACCCCAACCAGAAGCCATAGATAACAGGCAACATCCTCACTGAGCTAAAGGCAAGAGCTGCCACTTTCAAGGAGCAAGATTCTAACCCGGAAGCTTATAAGAAATCCCACTATGCCCTCTGACAAACCATCAAACAGGAAAAGAAAAGATTCCTCAAAAGTTTCTACAGCTGCACCATTGAGAGCATCGTGACCGGTTGCGTTACTGCCTGGTATGGCAACTGCTCGGACTCCGACCGCAAGGCATTACAGAGGGTAGTGCGTATGGCCCAGTACATCACCAGGGCCAAGCGGTGGCCTTAACTTCATGTTGTTTTGCAATTATAATATTGACAAAGTTCCAGTGAAACTTTCTGCTTTTCATCGGCAGGTTTTCTTGTCATGGTCCTTAATTTATAAACACAATTAATCGGGATATATTGTATAAAAATACCTCTCTGTTTTTAGAATATTGGTTCAGAAATAATATCCTATTGGTGAGCCAACTGGTAAATGCAGAGGGTCTTTTACTCAGTTATAAAGAATTCTTATCACTTTACAAGGTCCCTGTAACACCTAAAGATTTTGCAATTGTTTTAGATGCCATTCCCTCAGGTGTTGCTATGTTATTCAGGAACATGTCAAGACCTGACCCTCAGAGCCTACCTTCTATTGACCCTGTTGACTCATCAGTAGGAAAGATTTGTTTCTGTTTTGGTCCATTCAACAACAGAGCGATACGATCCTTGTTTCAGCAGGATGTTGTATCTATACCTTATGTCATGCCTTATTGGAATGGATTTATTGATAATATCTGTTGGAAAAAAGTTTGGATGTTGCCACAAACATACCTACTTGTTAACAAAATTAAGGAAGTTTCCTTTAAAATTATTCATAAATATTATCCTGCCAACCACTATATGAATACGTTTAAGGAAAACATCAACTCAAATTGCTCCTTTTGTAATGACCACCCAGAAACAGTTGTGCATCTTTTTTGGCATTGTATGCATGTAAGAAAACTGTGGCAAGACATCAGTAGGTTTATAATTGAACACATTTATGAAGATTTTACACTATTGTGGAGAGATGTACTGTTTGGATTCTTTACATACAATAGAAATAAGCGGAATCATTTTTATGTAATTAATTTCATTATTCTTTTGGCCAAATTTCATATACACAAATGTAAATTTACAAACAGAAAACCACATTTTCGTAACCTACAAAAAGAAATGGAACTGTATTTTAAGACGGTTAAATGCTCTACTAACAAAAAAGCTGTTAGAATTGTAAGTATATGCATGTCCTTAAGGTCCTTGTGTAATTGTAATGTGATATTGTACCCCTAGCTCGATTGTCCATTGTTTGTAATCTATGTATGCTTGTGTTCCCTCATGTGCTTTATGTATTGATTTGTTGTTAATAAAAAAAATAATAAAACATTTTTTTTTTTTTTTTAAATCACCAGGGCCAAGCTTCCTGCCATCCAGGACCTCTATACCAAGTGGTGTCAGAGGAAGGCCCTAAAAATTGTCAAAGACTTCAGCCACCCTAGTCATGGACTGTTCTCTCTGCAACCACACGGCAAGCGGTACCGGAGCACCAAGTCTACATCCGAGAGGCTTCTACAGCTTCTACTCCAAAGCCATAAGACTCCTGAACATCTAATGGCTACCCTGACTGTTTGCATTTCCCTCCCCCTCTTTTATGCCACTGCTACTCTCTGTTATTATCTATGCATAGTCCCTTTAATAACTCAACCTACATGTACATATTACCTCAATTACCTTGACGAACCTTTGCTCCTGCACATGACTCCGTTGTCCAATAATTCAAATAAAGCAGCAATAGCCAAGATTGATGGAAGGTTTGTGCTATCTGGAATCCTTGGGACATCCCTACCCTAAACAAATGCTCTGTATGGTCAATCCGTCATCTGCAGTGGCCATACAGCATTTTCTGTGATTCGGCCTCTGCAGAAGTCAGGGCATTCATACTTCTGGAGCTTTGCGGAGCGGAGCTGTTGTCAAGGAAGTGAGTTTGTGTCTATACAGGACCTCCCACCCCCACCTACCGTCAACCAATTATGTCAATGAGGAGCTATACGGAGCCCTCCTCATTGTTACAAATTAGGGAGGCGCACGGCGATGCGTTACAAAGCTCAATTTGGCCTCTGCAAGTCTACAGAGGCTCTGCAATTGCGTCACTGTCACGCCCTGACCTTTGAGATACTATTTTCTCTATGTTTGTTAGGTCAGGGTGTGACTCGGGTGGGAAGTCTATGCTTTCTATTTCTTTGTTTTGGCCGGGTATGATTCTCAATCAGAGACAGCTGTTTATCGTTGTCTCTGATTGGGAATCATACTTAGGCAGTCCTTTTTCCCCTCTTTCATGTGTGGGATCTTATTTTTGCATTGGTTGTTATGTTTCCCTGCAGAACGTCACGTTCGTATTTGTTTTGTTGTTGTCGATGTTCATTAATAAATAAATAGAGTGAACGCTGCGCTTTGGTCCACTTCTTCCCATGACGATCGTGATAGTCACACCCTGTGTCAGCAAATTATATATATTTTTAAACGCAACGGGGCTGGCCTACACTCCAATGGGTGGCAATACATTTTTAGGAACAGTGTTTTAACTGCATCGTTCAGGGGCAGAATGACATGTTTACTTTGTCAGCTCTGGGGATTCGATAACACCAACCTTTAGGTTACTGTCCCAATTCTCTAACCACTAGGCTACCTGCCGCCCCGTTATAATGCACCAAAACTTTGGTTAAACCCTAACCTAAGAAGAAGAATCACGTCCTTGATCAAGCAAAAGGGTTCGATCTTTTGGTGTCTAGGGCTCTATTTGACGGTCGGCCGTGACTGGCCTAACACTTCAGTCCAGTAGGTGGCGATGTTAAAGGCCGGTCCGCCAACCCAAACCCAGAGAAGAAGAATCACGTTGTTTCGACGCACGCTGGCATGAGAGAAACAAATACACATCTTTAGCTTTTTTAAATTTAAAAAAATTTAAACCGGTGGGTTATGTATTTCATACTGAATTGGGTTATAACATGCTATAATATTTACCAGTTATTTTTTTTAATGGTATTTTAAAGTGGTTATCTGTCGGTAGTTGTTCTGTTTGCTGCTCTTAGCTAACTTTAGCTAGATAGCTTACGCTAGCCAGGAAACCATTCACATGTAGTCAGCAGCTAGCTAAGGCTAAATCACAGATGACAGGAGTTAGATATCGTAATATTTGGCCAAATTGCTGAGATAATTATGCTTTTGGGTCACGTAGCAAACCAGTTATGTTAGATAGTCATAACATCATTTATAAACCATGCAGTTTCGGGAGTTGCACATAAATTGGTTACACTGTCTCAAACGGTACTGACAATGTTATCTGATTTTCTCCAGATTCAAGCATGGACACTCAAAAAGACGTGCAACCCCCCAAGCAACAGCCTATGATCTACATATGTGGGGGTAATGTCTTCTGTTCGGAAGCTGTAATATTGTACATGGCACAGTGTGTTTGAGGTGCTATTTTACCATTGTTTCTAAAATCCATGCTTTGTCTTTGTACTGCAACTAAAACTGTTAGTGACTTTTCATAACATGCCCTTCAGTACCCTTGTTTTGTTCACCCATATCTACATATGTAGTTACATGATTGATGTACTACTGCAGCGCCTGCCTTACATGCTGACTAGACTGGGCACGTGTGTGCTTCCTTAGCGCCATCACAAACATGTTGATTTTGTCTATCCAAACCAGATGCGACCAGGACGTGCAGGTTGAAATATCAGAACAATCTCTTAACCAACTATTTTAATTTGGGGACAGGTCGATACACACATATTCATGGCCATTTAGCCAGCTTGCTGTTGCTAGGGACTTTAGTCCTGGGATATAAACATTTAGCTTGCTGTTGCTAGGGACTTTAGTCCTGGGATATAAACATTGGGTTGTTATTTTACCTGAAATGCACAAGGTCCTCTACTCTGACAATTCATCCACAGATAAAAGGGTAAATGGAGTTTGTTTCTAGCATTCTGTCCTCCAGGCTTCTAATGATTTTTTTCTTTTGCCTTTATATGGCGGTTGGCACCCAACTTTAAGGTGCACTACTACCAACTGGACTGTAGTGTGGACCTCATTTCAGCTTCCAATCACCCACGTAGGTTTATGCTCCTAAAAACCAATGAGGAGATGTGAGAGGCGGGACTTGCAGCACATCAAGCCTAAAAAAATAAAGAAAACTTCTATTTTATCGCCTGGCTACTCAAACGCTTGTCAATGCGCGCAAGCAGTTTGGATGAAGTGATTGAATAACATGTATGAGTAAATTTATTTTGCAACGCTCGCGCACGTAACGCAAGCGGTGTGGTCAGCATGTTACAGAATGTTTGATGATACTGCAGCTCCTGCCTTACAGAATGATTACTACCAGTATGTCTGTGATGTAGTAGCTGCTGAAATGTTTTTCTCCTAACAGAATGCCACACTGAAAATGAAATTAAGGCCCGTGATCCAATCAGATGCAGAGAGTGTGGATACAGAATCATGTACAAGAAGAGAACAAAGAGATGTATCCTTTGAAATATATTAAGGTTTTAAATAGGTGCTGAAACCTCTAGGAATGAATCCAGGGCTTTATGGATCAAAAGGGGGGTTTGGCAACGGTCGGCGCGGCTGAATTTTAGAGAATTTGAAGCCCCTTATCTTTTGTTTTGTTGCTTTTTTTTAAAGCCAATTTCTTGCCATTCAAATTTCAATGGAGCCGATATACATTTTTGCCGTTGTAAAGTTAAATTCCTGCTATTCTACACATTTTGCCAAGAAGCTGATAGAAAATGTTGCAATTCTATGCCGTTTGCCATGGCTGTGCTTTTGCTCAAACTTATCAAAATCAATACTTTTAAATTAATTAACAATTCTCCTGACTGTCTAGATTTGATTGATTGTTAGTTCTCAAAGATTATATTACAAAAAATATATAGGCCCCCCACCCTCATACAATCCTGCAGGTGGAGGTTCTGGGCTGGCGTGGTTACACATGGTCTGCTTTTGTGAGGCCGGTTGGACGTACTGCCAAATTCTCTAAAACTATGTTGGAGAAGAGAATCTAACATTACATTCTCTGACAAAAGCTCTGGTTGACATTCCTGCAGTTAGCATGCCAATTGCACACTCAAAGCTAGAGACATCTGTGGCAGTGTGGTGTGACAAAACGGTGCATTTTAAAGTTGTCTTTCATTGTCGCTATCACAAGGTGCACCTGTGTAATGATCATACTGCTTAATCAGCTTCTTGATATGCCACACCTGTTAGGTGGATGGATTATCTTGGCAACGGAGAAATGCTCACTACCAGAGATGTAAACAAATTTTTGCACAAAATTAGAGAGAAATTAGTTTTTTGTGCATCTAAAAAAATGTCTGGGATTTTCTTCAGTTTATGATACATGGGACCAACACTTTACATGTTTATATTTTTGTGTATAAATACTTTTCTTACAGTTTGGACTTGGGCGGCCGAAGAAACGCTTAGGCGGCCCGGCCCGCCCAATGGTTTCTTTGGCAGACAAATCCCTGGAATCATTAGTGTACATTATAGAAAAATGCCCTGAAATTGACTAGCGTCCTGTCTAGGGGCTCAAGCAACATAAACAGGATGTAGGCTCCTGCTCCTGTGAGCCGTTCCGATTCGCACACAAGCCAAAACTACATTCCTTGACTCTGACTCCAGTGGTTGTGTTTGACGCTCGGTGAAGTTGACGACGACGACAACATTGACTAGGCACATTTTTATTCTGTTCGTTTTTTAGGGTGTCCCAGTGTAAATAAATTTGATTTACAAGTCACCAACTCTTTATTCTTTCTAAGAAATTCCACCTTTGACAGGCTTGAGAAGCTGTGGGACGAGAGGGCCAAGCCTATGGGTTCGTAGCTTCAACCCCGCAGCACACACACACACACACACACACACCAACTGATTAATGGACTGCTGAATACATAGTTCTCTTGCTTCGTTTGCTCTTTTCAGTATTATGTCTACCTCTGATAAGCTACCCAGGAAAGGGCTGAAAACAGCCCATATTAATATATGCAGCCTTAGAAATAAGGTTAATCAAATCAATAACTTGCTAACATCAGATAACATTCATATATTAGTAATTTCTGAGACTCACTTAGATAATTCATTTGATGATACAACATTCATAGAAGAGACAATTGCATTTAAGGGAGAGGTGTTGCTATATATTCAGAGCCATATCCCTGTAATGCTTAGAGAATATCTTATGTCGTGTTATTTAAGTATTGTGGTTGCAGGTTCCCTTGGCACATCTAAAGCCCTTTCTTTTGGGATGTTGCTATCGCGCAAACAGTCGAAATAATGCTTGATAGTGTATGTGATGTAAACAGAGAGGTCTACTTTCTTGGGGACCTGAATATTGACTGGTTTTCCAGTTATTGATAAACATGCATCTCAAGGACATTCAGAGTCTTGTCCCGAAGCCATTCCTGCATTGTCTTGGCTATGTGCTTAGGGTTGTTGTCCTGTTGAAAGGTGAACCTTGACCCCAGTCTGAGGTCTTGGAGTAAGGATCTCTCTGTACTTTGTTCTGTTCATCTTTCCCTTGATCCTGACTAGTCTCCCAGTCCCTGACGCTGAAAAACACCACCATGCTAGGGATGGTGCCAGGTTTCTTCCAGAAGTGATGTTTGGCAAAAGAGTTCAATCTTGGTTTCATCAGACCAGAGAATATTGTTTGTCATGGTCTGGGAGTCTAGGTGCTTTTTACTAAGAAGTTTCCGGCTTCTGTCAGGCCAATCTACCATAAAGGCCTGATTGGTGGAAAGCTGCAGAGATGGTTGTCCTTCTGGAAGGTTCTCCCATCTCCATAGAGGAACTCTGGAGCTCTGTCAGAGTAACCATCTGATTCTTGGTCACCTCCCTGACCAAGGTCCTTCTCCCTCGATCTCTAGCTCTAGGAAGAGATGTCTCGAAGCTCTACGGACAATTCCTTCGACCTCATGGCTTGGTTTTTACGCTGATGTGTGCCTTTTCAAATCATGTCCAATCAATTTAATTTACCACAGGTGGAATCCAATCAAGTTGTAGAAACATCAAGGATGATCAATGGAAAAATGATGCACTGGGGCTCAATTTCTAGTCCCATAGCAAAGGGTCTAAATACTAGTGTAAATTAGGTATTTCTGTGTTATTTTTAATACATTTGCAAAAATGTCTTATCCTGTTTTCACTTTGTCATTATGGGGTATTGTGTGTAGATTGAAGGAAAAGTATTTAATCATTTTTAGAACAAGGCTGTAACGTAACAATGTGGAAAGTGAAGGGGTCTGAATACTTTCCAAATGCACTGTATGTCATAGCTTTAATATGAACCAAGAGGAAAGTGTTTGTCCTCAGGCCTGGAATGAAAGCCAAAGTAGTTCTGCTACCCAAGAATGGTAAAGCAGCCTTTACTGGTTCTAACAGATGACCTATCAGCTCTTTGCAAACTTTTTGACCAAATACAACAGACTTTCAGCAGGCTTATAAAAAAGGGCACTCCATGTATACTGCACTGACACTGACTGGTTGACAGAAATGGATAAAAATATATTCTAGGCACTGTTAGATTTCAGTGCAGCCTTTATTATTGACCATAACCTGTTGTCAGAGGTATATATCTAATATAACTGAGGGTTTGTGTTTACTGGAAGCTTCTCTGTCAAACATGAAGGGTGTGGTGTACCACAGGGCAGCTCTCTGGGCCCTCTACTCTTTTCTATTTTTATCAATGACCTGCCACTGGCATTAAACAAAGTAGGTGTGTCCATGTATGCTGATAATTCAACCTTATACCATTCAGCAACCACAGCTAATGAAGTCACCCTTAGAGTTGCAGTCTGTTTTGGAATGGGTGGCCAGTAATAAACTGTTCTTGGAACGTTTCTAAAACTAAGAACATTGTATTTGGTACAAATCATTCCTTTAGTTCTAGATCTCAGCTCAATCTGGAAATTAATGGTGTTGCTGTTGAACAAGTTGAGGAGACCAAATTGGTGCTACCTTAGATTGTAAACTGTCATGGTCAAAACACACAGATTCAATGCTTGGACAAATAGGGAGGGCATGTTGTCTGGTCCTCTGGCAGTTTCTATGGGGGTACCACAGGGTTCAATTCTCGGGCCAACTCTTTTCTCTGTATATATATCTATGATGTTGCTCTTGCTGCGGGCGATTCCCTGATCCACCTCAACGCAGACGACACCATTCTGTATACTTCTGGCCCTTCCTTGGACACTGTGCTATCTAACCTCCAAACTAGCTTCAATGCCCTACAACACTCCTTCCGTGGCCTCCAACTGCTCTTAAACGCTAGTAAAACCAAATGCATGCTTTTCAACCGTTCGCTGCCTGCACCCGCACGCCCGACTAGCATCACCACCCTGGATGGTTCCAACCTAGAATATGTGGACATCTATAAGTACCTAGGTGTCTGGCTAGACTGCAAACTCTCCTTCCAGACTCATATCAAACATGTCCAATCCAAAATCAAATCTAGGGTCGGCTTTCTATTTCGCAACAAAGCCTCCTTCACTCACGCCGCCAAACTTACCTTAGTAAAACTGACTATCCTACCGATCCTCGACTTCGGTGATGTCATCTACAAAATGGCTTCCAACACTCTACTCAGCAAACTGGATACAGTGCCATCCGTTTTGTTACTAAAGCACCTTATACCACCCACCACTGCGACTTGTATGCTCTAGTCGGCTGGCCCTCGCCGCCAGACCCACTGGCTCCAGGTCATCTACAAGTCTATGCTAGGTAAAGCTCCGCCTTATCTCAGTTCCCTGGTCACGATGGCAACACCCACCCGTAGCACGCGCTCCAGCAGGTGTATCTCACCGATCATCCCTAAAGCCAACACCTCATTTGGCCGCCTTTCGTTCCAGTTCTCTGCTGCCTGCGACTGGAATGAATTACAAAAATCGCTGAAGTTGGAGACTTTTATCTCCCTCACCAACTTCAAACATCAGCTATCTGAGCAGCTAACCGATCGCTGCAGCTGTACATAGTCCATCGGTATATAGCCCACCCAATTTACCTACCTCATCCCCATACTGTTTTTATTTTATTTACATTTCTGCTCTTTTTCACACCAGTATCTCTACCTGCACATGTTCATCTGCTCATTTATCACTCCAGTGTTAATCTGCTAAATTGTAATTCACTCCTACGGCCTATTTATTGCCTACCTCCTCATGCCTTTTGCACACACTGTAAAAATATTTTTAAAAATCTCTACCGTTATTGACTTGTTTATTGTTTACTCCATGTGTAACTCTGTGTTGTTGTCTGTTGGCACTGCTATGCTTTATCTTGGCCAGGTCGCAGTTGCAAATGAGAACTTGTTCTCAACTAGGACAGCGGAGTCAATCACCACCTTCCGGAGACACCTGAAACCCCACCTCTTCAAGGAATACCTTCAAGGAATACCTAGGATAGGGTAAGTAATCCTTCTCACCCCCCCCCCTAAAAAGATTTAGATGCACTATTGTAAAGTGGCTGTTCCACTGGATGTCATAAGGTGTATGCACCAATTTGTAAGTCGCTCTGGATAAGAGCGTCTGCTAAATGACTTAAATGTAAATGTAACTAGCCTACCTGGTTAAATAAAGGTGAAATAAATAAATAAAAAATCCCGACTGGTTGCATCACCGCCTGGTATGGCAACTGCTAGCATCTCACCGTAAGGCGCTACAGAGGGTAGTGCGAACAGCCCAGTACATCACTGGGGACAAGCTTCCTGCCATCCAGGATGTGTATAATTGGAGGAAAGCCCATAAAATTGTCAGAGGCTCCAGTCACCCAAGTCATAGATTGTTCTCTCTGCTACCACACGGCAAGAGGTACCGGAGCGCCAAGTCTAGGACCAAAAGGCTCCTTAACAGCTTCTACCCCCAAAGCCAGAAGACTGCTGAACAATTAATCAAATGGCCACCCAGGCTACTTACATTGACACATCTCCCCCTTTTCTTTGTACCTTCCTACCTACCCTTCTGCTACTCCCTGTTTATTATCTATACATAGTCCCTTCACCCTTTACCTTAACTAACCTGTACCGGCACCCCCTGTATATAGCCTCCACATTGACTCTGTACCGGTACCCCCTGTATATAGCCTCCACATTGACTCTGTACCGGCACCCCCTGTATATAGCCTCCACATTGACTCTGTACCAGTAGCCCCTGTATATAGCCTCCACATTGACTCTGTACCGGTACCCCCTGTATATAGCCTCCACATTGACTCTGTACCGGTACCCCCAGTATATAGCCTCCACATTGACTCTGTACCGGTACCCCCAGTATATAGCCTCCACATTGACTCTGTACCGGTACCCCCAGTATATAGCCTCCACATTGACTCTGTACCGGTACCCCCAGTATATAGCCTCCACATTGACTCTGTACCGGTACCCTGTATATAGCCTCCACATTGACTCTGTACCGGTACCCCTGTATATAGCCTCCACATTGACTCTGTACCGTAATACCCCCTGTATACAGCCTCCACATTGACTCTGTACCGGTACCCCCTGTATATAACCTCCACATTGACTCTGTACCGTAACACCCTGTATATAGCCTCCACATTGATTCTGTACCGGTACCCCCTGTATATAGCCTCCACATTGATTGTACCGTAGTGTTACTTTTTATTTTAGTCTACTTGGTAAATAGCCTTTGATTCTTCTTAGCTTGAACTGCACTTTTCTTCTTCTTGAACTGCACTGTTGGTTAAGGGCTTGTAAGTAAACATTTCACGGTGAGGTAACTAACACCTGTTGTATTCGCCGCATGTGACAAATAAAATTAGATTTGATGTCATCCCTCTACCAGATTGATCCCTACCAACCAGTCAGAGATGAGAAGTCTACTCCACCTCAGGTTTGATGCCACAGAAGACTGTATAGGAGGCTGATGACATGAACTATGCTGGATGTTGGGCTCTGGCCGGTTCTGACGCCGTCTGACTCCAAAGAGCATCATTAAAACATTGTGTGGACAACGGCGAAGCGTTCAGTAACGCAGGGCAGGAAGCTGCTTCCTTCATTTCCTTTCTGGAGACTCTAGATGCAATGCAGCTTCTTACACTTACATTAGACTCATCCAGAGCGACTTGGTTAGTTCATTCTGTACCTTGGCGTGCTCAGACTCCCTGCAGCAACACACTAGAGAAAGGAGCTCAGACTCCCCTGCAGCAACACACTAGAGAAAGGAGCTCAGACTCCCTGCAGCAACACACTAGAGAAAGGAGCTCAGACTCCCTGCAGCAACACACTAGAGAAAGGAGCTCAGACTCCCTGCAGCAACACACTAGAGAAAGGAGCTCAGACTCCCCTGCAGCAACACACTAGAGAAAGGAGCTCAGACTCCCTGCAGCAACACACTAGAGAAAGGAGCTCAGACTCCCTGCAGCAACACACTAGAGAAAGGAGCTCAGACTCCCTGCAGCAACACACTAGAGAAAGGAGACTCCCCTGCAGCACACACTCCAGACTCCCCTGCAGCAACACACTAGAGAAAGGAGCTCAGACTCCCCTGCAGCAACACACTAGAGAAAGGAGCTCAGACTCCCTGCAGCAACACACTAGAGAAAGGAGCTCAGACTCCATAAAGTGCACTATTGACCAGGGTCCATAGGCCCTTTAATCAAATGTAGTGCACTATGTAAGGGATAGGGTGCGATTCGGGATGCATTTCCAAAATCTCAGAAGCTGCGAGTGATGAGATTTCTTGCCACTAAACTACAGATTATGCAGAGAGGCTCTAGAAACACAATGTGGGAGAGATGTGGTGTGCCTCATCGAGATTCAAGTTCAACCATAATATTGGGGAATTGTAATCTGAACCTCAGAAATAACATCCTTGTGTGTATATATATAACATACACTGCAGAGTATTTTACATGAGGACCTGTATCGAGTCATGTGAACCATCATTGGGCACTGTTGCCTGCTTATTTTAATCACAACTCAGCACTCCAAACTGGTCACACTTGTAACGCAGCCAGTCTTTCATTCAAAACCTGTCATTTTGGATTGTAAACATCTCCCCACAGAACCATTCATGTGAAATGTAATGAACATTGGTTTAAATCACCAAAACTTCTGTAGCTCAGTTGGTAGAGCATGGCGCTTGTAACGCCAGGGTAGTGGGTTCGATTCCCGGGACCACCCATACGTAGAATGTATGCACACATGACTGTAAGTCGCGTCTGCTAAATGGCATATATTATTATTATTATATTTTTTCACCTGTATTCGGTTTAACTATCAGTTAAAACAACGCAAGAGACGCGTTTCAAATCACCCTTAGAAGTCGTGAGTTATGATGTTACTGTAGATTACTAAACTGACAGAAAACCTATAATCAATGAAGACATCCTCCAACATCAGTCATGCAAAAACAAACAGATTTTTCAGATATAATTGTAACATAAGTGTACAGTTTTTATTTAATTAGGCAAGTCAGTTATGAACAAATTCTTATTTACAATGACAGCCCACCCTGGCCAAACCCTAACCTGGACGACGCTGGGCCAATTGTGCGCCACCCTATGGAACTCCTAATCACGGGCAGTTGTGATACAGCCTGGAATTGAACCAGGGTCTGAAGTGACGCCTCTAGCACTGAGATGTCTTAGACCTCTGAACCAGGGTCTGTAGTGACGCCTCTAGCACTGAGATGCAGTTTCTTAGACCTCTGAACCAAGGTCTGTAGTGACGCCTCTAGCACTAGAAATAGCATAAACTCCTCTCTACATGAGGCCTGGCACTAGTCTTTAAAGTATCATATTATCAATCCAGACTGATAGTTGCACAGCACCACAACAGTAGAAAAATGAACAGTTTAGGGTCAACCTTTAGGTTTAGAGAATTTAACTCTGGACTGACAAGCCAGCCCCCTAAACCAGTTCCCCTCTAATCAGGAACTGGTTTAGACCTGGGACACCAGGTGGGTGCAATTAATTATCAGATAGAACAGGAAACCAGCAGGCTACAGACCTCGTAGGGTAAGAGTTGAATATCCCTGGTTTAGAGCACACACTCATGCACTCTGAGAATCACAGGTACATGAACGTAGCCTCAACCCTAACGCTTTCCGTGTTCAAAGATGAATCGTTTCGTTTGAAAATGTACTAACACGCCAAACCCCCCCCGAAGAAGTCTCATTCTTGATGAAACCATAGCCTTTGACGTTGAACCACTTGACTGCACCCAAGACTGTTGTCACAGTGTTAACTGCACCCAAGACTGTTGTCACAGTGTTAACTGTACCCAAGACAAGACCTTTGTTACAGTGAAGAAGTGGAAGGGAACTGTACAGCTGAAGCGTTTCCCCCCTCAAATCCTTCAAATAAACACTAAGCTATAGGTGAATGTTACTCATTAAATCAGATCATGGACCGCTTGGCAGAAGGTTTGTCTTAAATGCTACACTATATAGGGAGTAGGGCTCTATTGGACACCGACTCGGTCTGCTCTGCAGAGCAACACTACACCCCTCATCAGGGGTCCTCAGGAGTGAGGGTTCAACCACAGTAGCCTGTTCTGTCTTTGGTAGGCTCGGTGGTTACCAGATTGGTGTGTCCATTAGCATCTCTGGACTTGTTAAACACAATGACGGGATGGTTAACATCTTGACTTGCTAAACACAATGATGACGGGATGGTTAGCATCTTGACTTGCTAAACACAATGACGGGATGGTTAGCATCTTGACTTGCTAAACACAATGATGACGGGATGGTTAACATCTCTGGACTTGTTAAACACAATGATGATGGGATGGTTAGCATCTTGACTTGCTAAACACAATGACGGGATGGTTAGCATCTCTGGACTTGTTAAACACAATGATGATGGGATGGTTAGCATCTTGACTTGCTAAACACAATGACGGGATGGTTAGCATCTTGACTTGCTAAACACAATGATGACGGGATGGTTAGCATCTTGACTTGCTAAACACAATGATGACGGGATGGTTAGCATCTTGACTTGCTAAACACAATGATGACTGGATGGTTAACATCTTGACTTGCTAAACACAATGATGACGGGATGGTTAGCATCTTGACTTGCTAAACACAATGATGACGGGATGGTTAGCATCTTGACTTGCTAAACACAATGATGACGGGATGGTTAACATCTTGACTTGCTAAACACAATGATGACTGGATGGTTAACATCTTGACTTGCTAAACACAATGATGACTGGATGGTTAACATCTTGACTTGCTAAACAATGATGACGGGATGGTTAACATCTCTTGACTTGCTAAACACAATGACGGGATGGTTAACATCTTGACTTGCTAAACAATGACGGGATGGTTAGCATCTTGACTTGTTAAACGGGATGGTTAGCATCTTGACTTGTTAAACGGGATGGTTAGCATCTTGACTTGCTAAACACAATGACGGGATGGTTAGCATCTTGACTTGTTAAACGGGATGGTTAGCATCTTGACTTGTTAAACGGGATGGTTAGCATCTTGACTTGTTAAACGGGATGGTTAGCATCTTGACTTGTTAAACACAATGACGGGATGGTTAGCATCTTGACTTGTTAAACACAATGATGACGGGATGGTTAGCATCTTGACTTGCTAAACACAATGATGACGGGATGGTTAGCATCTTGACTTGTTAAACACAATGATGACGGGATGGTTAGCATCTTGACTTGCTAAACACAATGACGGGATGGTTAGCATCTTGACTTGTTAAACGGGATGGTTAGATAGGATCTGTAGCGATAACACTTAGACATTCTGCTTTTCTCTAAATTTCTTTGGTTGCGTCCCAGATGGCACCCTATTCCCTATATAGTGACCAGGGCCCATAGTAGTGCACTACACAGGGAATGGGACACAGTCCTGTATCTATTGCAGAGACAGGATGAGGTGCAAACAGACAGAAGCAGCTTTTTCAAAAAGGCAACATAGGTAGAAAAATGCTCATTTGCATGGTTCCAGTGGAGAGGTGTTTGAAAGGACCTGAATGCATCGCCATTGGCTTGTCCAACTGGTGATAATGACCTACGAGTTGAAGACAGCACAGATCATGAACTCGGGCTTAAATCACCATAGCCTTTTAATTATGAAGTGATGTAGATCTATAACAGAATGAAAAGAGAGTCAACCTCTTATCGCTCGCTTTTATACCAAACGACCCCTGTTGTCCTCCTACTGATGATGGGCCAGCTCAACTCTGAGGCCCGATTCTTTCTGGAATATTTACTTATATTGCAAATCCAATCCTGACAGTTAAAATATGTGTTGTTTAAGAAGACAAAGGGGTTAAATTAGTTGACTCTTCCTTCCCTCTGCTCACCCCAACCCCGCTGGCCTCCCCAAACACAGGATCTTACCCCACAGGGCTCAACATGGAAAGTTCTAAAACTACAGAACAATATTCATCAACATCTTAAAAGTAATATTCATTTTTTTTTTTTATAGAATCATGGAAAAAATAAAAATGACTTATTGACTGGTCCCTCTTAGGTCAGTTTGACCTTTTCTTTGACCGGTTTATATTATAACTGAAGCTTGACAATCCTTTACGCTGTGGTGTGATGCGACTGACTGGCTGACTGACTGACTGGCTGGCTGAATGACTGGCTGACTGACTGGCTGAATGACTGGCTGGCTGTTCACCACAGACATAGAAGTCTGTGTCTCAAATGGAACCCTATCTAGTAACGCAGTACATGGTGAATATGATGCCACCTGAGACGGGGTTCGTTTTGAGTCGGATCCATAGGAGCTTCCTGGATGGACAGTCGTGTGGCCTTCTGGAGAATCTGTCCCCCATGTGAAGGCTAGTATAGAACACTGCTACATCATCACCCCTCTGATACACCGGCCATACACCTCGTCCTCTCCTCTGTCCTCATACATTTAACTGGAACTTTCCATGGGCCTTGGTCCATCTAAATGTTACCACTGACCAAAAACACTCCGGACATGAGATTTAATCAAGACTTCCCATCCAGACTGCCAATGTCTCTTCTATATGAATAAAACCCTTAAACCAGTAGGAGAGCTTTCTCCCTCCCTATAGCCAGTCTACCTTATTCCTCCACCTGTATCACCACCCAGTCTACCTTATTCCTCCACCTGTACCACCACCCAGTCTACCTTATTCCTCCACCTGTATCACTACCCAGTCTACCTTATTCCTCTACCTGTATCACCACCCAGTCTACCTTATTCCTCCACCTGTATCACCACCCAGTCTACCTTATTCCTCCACCTGTATCACCACCCAGTCTACCTTATTCCTCTACCTGTATCACCACCCAGTCTACCTTATTCCTCCACCTGTATCACTACCCAGTCTACCTTATTCCTCCACCTGTATCACTACCCAGTCTACCTTATTCCTCCACCTGTATCACTACCCAGTCTACCTTATTCCTCCACCTGTATCACCACCCAGTCTACCTTATTCCAGTCTACCTTATTCCTCCACCTGTATCCACCACCCAGTCTACCTTATTCCTCCACCCACCCAGTCTACCTTATTCCTCCACACTACCCAGTCTACCTTATTCCTCCACCTGTTCTACCTTATTCCTCCACCTGTACCACCACCCACCCAGTCTACCTTATTCCACCTGTATCACTACCCAGTCTACCTTATTCCAGTCTACCTTATTCCTCCACCTGTACCACTACCCAGTCTACCTTATTCCTACACCTGTATCACTACCCAGTCTACCTTATTCCTCCACCTGTATCACTACCCAGTCTACCTTATTCCTCCACCTGTATCACCACCCAGTCTACCTTATTCCTCCACCTGTACCACCACCCAGTCTACCTTATTCCAGTCTACCTTATTCCTCCACCTGTACCACCACCCAGTCTACCTTATTCCAGTCTACCTTATTCCTCCACCTGTATCACTACCCAGTCTACCTTATTCCTCCACCTGTATCACCACCCAGTCTACCTTATTCCTCCACCTGTATCACCACCCAGTCTACCTTATTCCAGTCTACCTTATTCCTCCACCTGTACCACCACCCAGTCT
Source organism: Oncorhynchus keta (assembly GCF_023373465.1). NCBI lineage: Eukaryota > Metazoa > Chordata > Actinopteri > Salmoniformes > Salmonidae > Oncorhynchus > Oncorhynchus keta. The sequence continues at coordinate 94,735 of NC_068439.1, read as the reverse complement.
ACCTTATTCCTCCACCTGTATCACTACCCAGTCTACCTTATTCCAGTTTACCTTATTCCTCCACCTGTATCACTACCCAGTCTACCTTATTCCAGTTTACCTTACTCCTCCACCTGTACCACCACCCAGTCTACCTTATTCCTACACCTGTATCACTACCCAGTCTACCTTATTCCTCCACCTGTATCACTACCCAGTCTACCTTATTCCTCCACCTGTATCACCACCCAGTCTACCTTATTCCTCCACCTGTATCACCACCCAGTCTACCTTATTCCTCCACCTGTATCACTACCCAGTCTACCTTATTCCAGTTTACCTTATTCCTCCACCTGTACCACCACCCAGTCTACCTTATTCCAGTCTCCTCCTCCACCTGTACCACCACCCAGTCTACCTTATTCCAGTCTACCTTATTCCTCCACCTGTATCACTACCCAGTCTACCTTATTCCTCCACCTGTATCACCACCCAGTCTACCTTATTCCAGTCTACCTTATTCCTCCACCTGTACCACCACCCAGTCTACCTTATTCCTCCACCTGTATCACCACCCAGTCTACCTTATTCCAGTCTACCTTATTCCTCCACCTGTACCACCACCCAATCTACCTTATTCCTACACCTGTATCACTACCCAGTCTACCTTATTCCTCCACATGTATCACCATCCAGTCTACCTTATACCACCACCCAGTCTACCTTATTCCTACACCTGTATCACTACCCAGTCTACCTTATTCCTCCACCTGTATCACTACCCAGTCTACCTTATTCCTCCACCTGTATCACCACCCAGTCTACCTTATTCCTCCACCTGTATCACTACCCAGTCTACCTTATTCCTCCACCTGTATCACCACCCAGTCTACCTTATTCCTCCACCTGTATCACTACCCAGTCTACCTTATTCCTACACCTGTATCACTACCCAGTCTACCTTATTCCTCCACCTGTATCACCACCCAGTCTACCCTCAACCATCACATGATTTTATCTTCCATATTAGCAGACATGGATAAAACACCTCTCCTCCTCTGTTGTCCTGTCTTTCTCTCTACTCTTCCGTAAAACGAGCTTGCCCACTCAGAGACAGAAGTGGATTTCAGGCTAGCTGTGAAAAAAGCTGGCATAAACATTAGGTCAGTCTGGAGTAGTAGCCCTGAAGTCAGCCAGCCAGTCAGCCAGCCAGTCAGTCCAGTCAGTCAGCCAGCCAGCGAGTCAGCCAGCCAGTGAGTCAGCCAGCCAGTGAGTCAACCAGCCAGTGAGTCAACCAGCCAGTGAGTCAGCCAGCCAGCCAGTCAACCAGCCAGCCAGTCAACCAGCCAGCCAGTCAACCAGCCAGCCAGTCAACCAGCCAGCCAGTCAGCCAGTCAACCAGCCAGTCAGTCAACCAGCCAGCGAGCCAGCCAGCCAGTGAGTCAACCAGCCAGCCAGCCAGTGAGTCAACCAGCCAGTGAGTCAACCAGCCAGTGAGTCAGTCAACCAGCCAGTCAGTCAACCAGCCAGTCAGCCAGCCAGTCAGTCAACCAGCCAGCCAGCCAGGAGAGTTTATATCTCAGTCTGAATGCAGCCACTCCTCACAGGGCTGGAAGGCTGCTGGGATACGACACCTCCGTCCAACATGTTGTTATTGGTCTCCTTCAGGACCTCCTCCACCGCGATGGAGTCCAGCTCCTCCTGCGTCGTCCTCATCAGCCCTAAGCTCTCCTCGGCGATGTAGAGGAGCATACCTCCTCCTACCCCTCCTTCTGTGTAGACGGGGGTCGCGGAAGAAGGTGAGGAGGAGGAGGATGCAGCGGGACAGTTCTCCAGATGGTCGTTCTCCACCTCCGGCAGGGGGGTGACGGTGACCAGGTCTGTTCCCAGGGAGGTGAGGGGGCGCTGGGGGTGGAGGTCAATGCAGCAGGGGGTGAGAGGAGGAGGTCTGGAGGTCTCCGGATCAGAGCAGCTGAACTCTGATAAGTGGCTGCAGTGGGAGTCTGCTACGGAGGGCAGGGAGCCGCTGAGCGAGTCGAACTCTGAGGAGTTAGTGCTGCGCTGCTCTAGGAGCTGAGCATCCATGTCCTCACGGGTCTCCTGGATCTTAGTTCCTCCGCTGGTCTTCTTCGTCCTCAGCTTGCCCTTGCTCTTCTTGCCCCCCGAGGAAGAGGGGTCCTTCACCCATTTGGAGGAGCGAGACTCATGGGGGCAGCCGGAGGGACACACTCCAACCCCTCTCCCATCGCCGCTGGCGTCGTCCAGGCTGCTGCTGTTGCTATGGTGATGTAGTTTCTTCTCCTGCTTCCCCTCCATGTCCACCTCCAGGTTACCCTCTCTGTAACCATGACAACAAGACATGTTGACAACAAGACACGTCTCTGTAACCATGACAACAAGACATGCTAACAGGTTGGTGATTGGTGATCATATAGGGACAGTAGTATTTGGTGACTGTGCAAAACCATCTAGTGGTGAAGACGACAACAATGTCAACTGCCAGAACTGAACCAGTGCTGCATAGGGTGCTGACCTGTCCAGAGGCATGTAGTTGAGAATGGATCCAGCCATTGCTTTGGTGCTAGTGTTGTCACTGATGGTCCCCAAGCTGACATTTGCCGACTCCCCACTCAGACTACCCTGCTCCTTCTGAACATCAGCCTGGACCTCCAACCTAGGTAGAGAAGGAGATAAACATCAGAGATATACAGTGTTGTGAGGAGGAAGGACAGAGATAGTGTTGTGAGGAGGAAGAACAGAGATAGTGTTGTGGGGAGGAAGAACAGAGATAGTGTTGTGAGGAGGAAGAACAGAGATAGTGTTGTGAGGAGGAAGGACAGAGATAGTGTTGTGAGGAGGAAGGACAGAGATAGTGTTGTGAGGAGGAGGAAGAACAGAGATAGTGTTGTGAGGAGGAGGAAGAACAGAGATAGTGTTGTGAGGAGGAGGAAGAACAGAGATAGTGTTGTGAGGAGGAGGAAGAACAGAGATAGTGTTGTGAGGAGGAGGAAGAACAGAGATAGTGTTGTGAGGAGGAGTAAGAACAGAGATAGTGTTGTGAGGAGGAGTAAGAACAGAGATAGTGTTGTGAGGAGGAGGAAGAACAGAGATAGTGTTGTGAGGAGGAAGAACAGAGATAGCGTTGTGGGGAGGAAGAACAGAGATAGTGTTGTGAGGAGGAGATAAGAACAGAGATAGTGTTGTGGGGAGGAGGATAGTAAGAACAGAAAACAGATAGTGTTGTGAGGAGGAAGAACAGAGATAGCGTTGTGGGGAGGAAGAACAGAGATAGTGTTGTGAGGAGGAAGAACAGAGATGTATAGTGTTGTGAGGAGGAAGAACAGAGATGTATAGTGTTGTGAGGAGGAAGAACAGAGATGTATAGTGTTGTGAGGAGGAAGAACAGAGATGTATAGTGTTGTGAGGAGGAAGAACAGAGATGTATAGTGTTGTGAGGAGGAAGAACAGAGATGTATAGTGTTGTGAGGAGGAAGAACAGAGATGTATAGTGTTGTGAGGAGGAAGAACAGAGATGTATAGTGTTGTGAGGAGGAAGAACAGAGATGTATAGTGTTGTGAGGAGGAAGAACAGAGATGTATAGTGTTGTGAGGAGGAAGAACAGAGATGTATAGTGTTGTGAGGAGGAAGAACAGAGATGTATAGTGTTGTGAGGAGGAAGAACAGAGATGTATAGTGTTGTGAGGAGGAAGGACAGAGATGTATAGTGTTGTGAGGAGGAAGGACAGAGATGTATAGTGTTGTGAGGAGGAAGGACAGAGATAGTGTTGTGAGGAGGAAGGACAGATAGATGGCACAAAATTTGAATACGCATTACATTTATTTTATAAATAAAGATATGCAACACCAGCGCTCCTGTGTGAAAAAGTATTTGTCCCCTTACTCTCACTAACTGGTTGTGCCTCCTTTAGCTGCACTGACTCCAACCAAACACTTCCTGTAGTTGTTGATCAATCTCTCACATCATTGGAGGAATTATGGCCCACTCTTCTATGCAGAACTGCTGCAACATGTTGGTTTTCGAGCATAAACTGCTCGTTTCAGGTCCTGCCACAACATCTCAAAATCGGGTTTAAGTCTTTCACGAGGCCATTCCAGAACTTTACATTTAAATAAATCCAAGATGGCGCTGCAGTAGGACATGTGTGTTTGTCTGTCTTAACCTGTGTAAATAGCCGATGTTTCTCGTATACATCTTAATCTCACTTTCTATCTACGAACTAATTAAACTTTCCTCACCCAATGTGGTACGGATCTGCTATTTTCATTCCTTATAACTGGAACTTCCATCAGGTGCTAGCCAGCTAACTAGAACCTAGACTTTATTAGCCATGGCTAGCGGTCCTCTAGCCAGCTAACTAGCACCTAGTCTTTATTAGCCATGGCTAGCGGTCCTCTAGCCAGCTAACTAGCACCTAGTCTTTATTAGCCATGGCTAGCGGTCCTCTAGCCAGCTAACTAGCACCTAGTCTTTATTAGCCATGGCTAGCGGTCCTCTAGCCAGCTAACTAGCACCTAGTCTTTATTAGCCATGGCTAGCAGTCCTCTCCTTTTTACCCCGTCATCAGCCAGCCTTAGCTCGGAAAACACCAGCCAGTCTGCACAGTGCGATATCAACCCAGAGCATATCGGACTGCTTCTCTCTACCACATCACCGGATTCATCATATATTCCAAGATGGCATAGCAGTTCAGACGTATTTTGTCCTCGTCTTGTCGTGTCCCGTATATATATATATTTACAACTTCTTTCACATACCTTTTTATATATATTTTTTACATTTTCCATAAACTCGTTTTCAAAACACACCTCACCAATTTATATTTATAAAAAAAGTATTATTTACCTCAAATCTGTAATCCTCCAAGAAGCTAGCCAGGAGCCAGCCAGAAGCTAATCCAGAAGCTAATCAGAAGCTAGTTAGCTTCTTTACTGGCTAATCGTTACTATTCAGCAAACCACGGTTTGTGGTCAACAGCTATCCTTTAGCTCGAAAATCTATCGCCAGTTTTGTACTGCTCAGCGCGGCTTGGAACGGAACATACCAGACCAATTTTTCTCCCCATGTCCCTGGATTTCAACCACTAACTCTGGACATTCATACCTGGATCTCACAGCTAGCTAGCTGCTATCCGTGTAACTATCGGCTTTCGTCGATTCCAGAGCAAACATAAATTATTCCGGAGCTAGCCAGCTGAAGAGTTCCATCAATCACTCCTGGGCTACAATCACCTATCCGGGCCCGTTTTACTGCCTACGCGGAGCCCCACCGGGCCTTCACAACTGGACTGCCGACGTTATCTACCCGAAGGAGTTATCCGGCTGGCTCCTCCGTCGCGACGTTACCTGAACGCCCATCTGCGGCCCGCTAACCGTTAGCGGTCAACAGCACTGCACTCCCCACAGCAACTCGCCCAAGCCTTCCCCATTTCTCCTTCTCCCAAATCCGTTCAGCTGATGTTCTGAAAGAGCTGCAAAATCTGGACCCCTACAAATCAGCCAGGCTCGACAATCTGGACCCTTTCCTTCTAAAATTATCTGCCGAAATTGTTGCCACCCCTATTACTAGCCTGTTCAACCTCTCTTTCGTGTCGTCTGAGATTCCCAAAGATTGGAAAGCAGCTGCGGTCAACCCCCGTTTCAAAGGGGGGGGACACTCTTGACCAAAACTGCTACAGACCTATATCTATCCTACCATGCCTTTCTACGGTCTTCGAAAGCCAAGTCAACAAACAGATTACCGACCATTTCGAATCTCACCATACCTTCTCTGCTATGCAATCTGGTTTCAGAGCTGGTCATGGGTGCACCTCAGCCACGCTCAAGGTCCTAAACGATATCTTAACCGCCATCGATAAGAAACATTACTGTGCAGCCGTATTCATTGATCTGACCAAGGCTTCCGACTCTGCCAAGCACCACATCCTCATCAGCAGACTCGACAGCCTTGGTTTCTCAAATGATTGCCTCGCTTGGTTCACCAACTACTTCTCTGACAGAGTTCAGTGTGTCAAATCGGAGTGTCTGCTGTCCGTACCTCTGGCAGTCTCTATGGGGGTGCCACAGGGTTCAATTCTTGGACCGACTCTCTTCTCTGTATACATCAATGAGGTCGCTCTTGCTGCTGGTGAGTCTCTGATCCACCTCTACGCAGACGACACCATTTCGTATACTTCTGGCCCTTCTTTGGACACTGTGTTAACAACCCTCCAGGCAAGCTTCAATGCCATACAAGTATCCTTCCGTGGCCTCCAATTGCTCTTAAATACAAGTAAAACTAAATGCATGCTCTTCAACCAATTGCTACCTGCACCTGCCCGCCTGTCCAACATCACTACTCTGGACGGCTCTGACTTAGAATACGTGGACAACTACAAATACTTAGGTGTCTGGTTAGACTGTAAACTCTCCTTCCAGACCCATATCAAACATCTCCAATCCAATGTTAAATCTAGAATTGGCTTCCTATTTCGCAACAAAGCATGCTGCCAAACATACCCTTGTAAAACAGACCATCCTACCAATCCTCGACTTTGGCGATGTCATTTACAAAATAGCCTCCAATACCCTACTCAACAAATTGGATGCAGTCTATCACAGTGCAATCCGTTTTGTCACCATTACCCACCATTGCGACCTGTACGCTCTCGTTGGCTGGCCCTCGCTTTATACTCGTCGCCAAACCCACTGGCTCCATGTCATCTACAAGACCCTGCTAGGTAAAGTCCCCCCTTATCTCAGCTCGCTGGTCACTATAGCATCTCCCACCTGTAGCACACGCTCCAGCAGGTATATCTCTCTAGTCACCCCCAAAACCAATTCTTTCTTTGGCCGCCTCTCCTTCCAGTTCTCTGCTGCCAATGACTGGAACGAACTATAAAATCTCTGAAACTGGAGACACTTATCTCCCTCACTAGCTTTAAGCACCAACTGTCAGAGCAGCTCACAGATTACTGCACATAGCCCACCTATAATTTAGCACAAACAACTACCCCTTTCCCTACTGTATTTAATTAATTTATTTATTTTGCACCCCATTATTTTTATTTCTACTTTGCACATTCTTCCATTGCAATTCTACCATTCCAGTGTTTTACTTGCTATATTGTATTTACTTTGCCACCATGGCTTTTTTTTGCCTTTTACCTCCCTTATCTCACCTCATTTGCTCACATCGTATATAGACTTGCTTATGCTGTATTATTGACTGTATGTTTGTTTTACTCCATGTGTAACTCTGTCTCGTTGTATGTGTCGAACTGCTTTGCTTTATCTTGGCCAGGTCGCAGTTGTAAATGAGAACTTGTTCTCAGCTGGCCTACCTGGTTAAATAAAGGTGAAATAAATAATAATAATAAATACTGCCGCTCTGGATCATTACACCGGATCATTGCAGCTAGCTAGCTGCAAACGAGTGGCTACTGTTCGCTAACGCTTCTGTCCCGAAGCAAGCACCAGTTAGCCTTGAGCGAGCCTCGAGCCAGGCCCATATACCAACTAATTCTCGGGCTACAATACCTCCTTTGCCAATTGGCCTGGACCCTTTATTGCCGACACGGAGCCCCACCGTTCCATCACGACTGGAATGCCGACATGATCGCCCGATGTGGTCTCAACAATGTCGCCGAAGAACCATCTACTAGCCCCAGCCTGTTAGCTTTTCTGAACACTGTGTCCCCTGCTTGCCTAGCGTAGTAATGACTACCGAACGGCACCCTGACTCACCTAGCGTAGTAATGACTACCGAACGGCACCCTGACTCACCTAGCGTAGTAATGACTACCGAACGGCACCCTGACTCACCTATTGCTGCTCTTTTGACCCACCCTGACTCACCTAGCGTAGTAATGACACAGCTGATGCCCCCTGACTGTTTCACCTATTGCTCTTTTTTTACCTGTTGGCCCCAGCCTCAACTCAGGTCCTGATGCCCCTGACTGTTTCCCATTAACACGGTACCTCATTTTATTTACCTGTTGGCCCCAGCCTCGAACTCAGGTCCTGTATGTACCTCACTGACCCCCTCTGCCCATTCATCGCCATTTACCCGTTGCTGTCTTAGCTCTCCTGATCAACACCTGTGATGTCTTTTTGCCTCTAATGTCAACATGCCTTGTCTACTGCTGTCTTGGCTAGTTTACTGTTTTATTTCACTGTAGAGCCCTCAGTCCTGCTCAAAATGCCTTAAATAGCTTTTTCATCCCACCCCACACAGATGCGGACGTCACCTGGATAAACTTGTCCCCTCCATAGACGAAACCTTTCATCGTCACTCAATGCCTAGGTTTACCTCCACTGTACTCACATCTTACCATACCCTAGCCTGTAAATTAAGCCTTGAATATATTCTACCACACCCAGAAATCTGCTCCTTTTACTCTGTTCCGAACATACTACACGACCAGTTTTGATAGCCTTGAGCCGTACCCTTATCCTACTCCTCCTCCGGTGATGTGGAGATTAACCCAGGGACCTGTAGCCCCCAGTACTACACCGATTCCCCAAGCGCTCTCATTTGTTGACTTCTGTAACCGTAAAAGCCTTGGTTTCATGCATGTTAACATCAGAAGCCTCCTCCCTAAGTTTGTTTTATTCACTGCTTTACTCCGCCAACCCTGATGTCCTTGCCGTGTCTGAATCCTGGCTTAGGAAGACCACCAAAAATGATGAGATTTCCATCCCTAACTACAAACATTTTCCGTCAAGATAGAACTGAAAAAAGGGGGAGGAGTTGCAGAGTTCTGTCATACTATCAATCAAATTTGATTTATATAGCCCTTCGTACATCAGCTGATATCTCAAAGTGCTGTACAGAAACCCAGCCTAAAACCCCAAACAGCAAGCAATGCAGGTGTAGAAGTCTGTGCCCAAACAGTTAGAGCTTCTACTTTTAAAAAATCCACCTTTTCAGAAATAAGTCTCATTTTTGACCCAGCAGTGCCCTGGACATCATATGTGAATTAATTGCCCCCATTTATCTTCAGAGTTTGTACTGTTAGGTGACCTAAACTGGGATATGCTTAACACCCTGGCTGTCCTACAATCTAAGCTAGATGCCCTCAATCTCATGCAAATTATCATGGAACCGACCAGGTACAACCCTAAATCCTTAAACACGGACTCCCTCATCGATATCATCCTGACCAACCTGCCCTCTAAATACACCTCTGCTGTCTTCAACCAGGATCTCACCGATCACTGCCTCATTACCTGCATCCGTAATGGGTCCACGGTCAAACGACCTCCACTCATCACTGTCAAACACTCCCTGAAACACTTCAGCGTGCAGGCCTTTCTAATCGACCTGGCCCGGGTATCCTGGAAGGATATTGATCTCATCCCGTCAGTAGAGGATGCCTGGTTATTCTTTAAAAGTGCCTTCCTCACCATCTTAAATAAGCATGCCTCATTCAAAAGATTTAGAACTAGGAACAGATATAGCCCATGGTTCACTCCAGACCTGACCGCCCTTGACCCGCACAAAAACACCCTGTGGCGTTCTGCATTAGCATCGAATAGCCCCCGCGATATGCAACTTTTCAGGCAAGCTTTTTCAAACAGAAATTTGTATCCTGTAGCACAAACTCCAAAAAGTTCTGGGACAACTTAAAGTCCATGGAGAATAAGAGGACCTCCAGTACCCACTGCACTGAGGCTAGGAAACATGGTCACCATCGATAAATCTACGATAATCAAACATTTTTTTCTACAGCTGGCCATGCTGAAGATCCTCTGGTCTGATGAAACCAAGATTGAACTCTTTGGCCTGAACGCCAAGCGTCACGTTTGGAGGAAAACTGGCACCATCCCTACGGTGAAGCATTGTGGTGGCAGCATCATGCTGTGGGGATGTTTTTAAGCGGCAGGGACTGGGAGACTAGTCTGGATTGAGGGAAAGACGAACGGAAGAAAGTACAGAGAGATCCTTGATGAAAATCTATGAAATAATATCAAAGACCGACTTCTAAAGAATCCTGAATTATTCTGAACAGTAAGTTAAAGGGATTCTGGCTTCTCCACTCTAGTACCCTACCTGTTATAACAGTTGACCATGGCGCTGCCAGACAGAGATCCTGTGATGCTGGCCCCAGCCAGGGCCATGGTGGAGGCATTCTCACTCAGGTTGTCCCTCATGGCGCCCATCCGGTCCATTTGGCTCCCGCTGGCACTCAGACTGCCTGTCATGCCCCCCACACTGCCCTCTCCGATGCTGGGGTTGTGTCTGGTCTCTGCCACCGATGTGGCGTCTGAGGAGAATAATATTATACATGTCACTTCAGATGCCACATTACACAGGGCCATGTTCAGCGGGACACAACATTGTGGATAATGTTCAGAAGGACGTTTGTTCTCAGTAACATATTCCTCTGGCATGTAATTATCATTATCTCTTTGTCTACTGAACAAGGGCCCAAAGACAGATTTTTTTTTTGAGTGGTGGTGGTGGTGATTATGATGAGTGGTGATTATGGTGAGTGGTGATTATGGTGGTGGTGATTATGATGAGTGGTGATTATGAAGTGGTGATTATGGTGAGATGGTGATTATGATGAGTGGTGGTGAGTGGTGATTATGATGAGTGGTGATTATGATGAGTGGTGGTGAGTGGTGATTATGATGAGTGGTGGTGATGAGTGGTGATTATGATGAGTGGTGGTGATGAGTGGTGATTATGATGAGTGGTGGTTATGGTGAGTGGTGATTATGATGAGTGGTGATTATGATGAGTGGTGATTATGATGAGTGGTGATTATGATGAGTGGTGGTGAGTGGTGATTATGATGAGTGGTGATGGTGATTATGATGAGTGGTGATTATGGTGAGTGGTGATTATGATGAGTGGTGATTATGATGAGTGGTGATTATGATGAGTGGTGATTATGATGAGTGGTGATTATGGTGAGTGGTGGTTATGATGAGTGGTGATTATGATGAGTGGTGATTATGATGAGTGGTGATGAGTGGTGATTATGATGAGTGGTGATTATGATGAGTGGTGAGTGGTGATTATGATGAGTGGTGATGAGTGGTGATTATGATGAGTGGTGATTATGATGAGTGGTGATTATGATGAGTGGTGATTATGATGAGTGGTGGTGATGGTGATGATGAGTGGTGATTATGAGTGGTGGTGATTATGTGGTGGTGATTATGATGAGTGGTGATTATGATGAGTGGTGGTGATTATGATGGTGGTGATGAGTATGGTGAGTGGTGATTATGATGAGTGGTGGTTATGATGGTGATTATGATGAGTGGTGATTATGATGAGTGGTGATTATGATGAGTGGTGATTAGTGGTGAGTGGTGATTATGATGAGTGGTGATTATGATGAGTGGTGATTATGATGAGTGGTGATGAGTGGTGATTATGATGAGTGGTGATTATGATGAGTGGTGATGAGTGGTGATTATGATGAGTGGTGATGAGTGGTGATTATGATGAGTGGTGATTATGATGAGTGGTGATTATGATGAGTGGTGATTATGATGAGTGGTGATGAGTGGTGATTATGATGAGTGGTGATGATGAGTGGTGAGTGGTGATTATGATGAGTGGTGATTATGATGAGTGGTGATTATGATGAGTGGTGGTGAGTGGTGATTATGATGAGTGGTGATTATGATGAGTGGTGGTGATTATGATGAGTGGTGGTGATTATGATGAGTGGTGGTGATTATGATGAGTGGTGGTGATGATGATGGTGAGTGGTGGTGATTATGATGAGTGGTGATTATGGTGATTATGGTGGTGATTATGATGTGGTGATTATGATGAGTGGTGATTATTATGATGAGTGGTGATTATGATGAGTGGTGATTATGATGAGTGGTGATTATGATGAGTGGTGATTATGATGAGTGGTGGTGATTATGATGAGTGGTGATGAGTGGTGATTGTGATGAGTGGTGATGAGTGGTGATTGTGATGAGTGGTGATTATGATGAGTGGTGGTGAGTGGTGATTATGATGAGTGGTGATTATGATGAGTGGTGATTATGATGAGTGGTGATTATGATGAGTGGTGATTATGATGAGTGGTGATTATGATGAGTGGTGATTATGATGAGTGGTGATGATGGTGATGAGTGGTGATTATGATGAGTGGTGATGATGGTGAGTGGTGATTATGATGAGTGGTGATGATGAGTGGTGATTATGATGAGTGGTGATTATGATGAGTGGTGATTATGATGAGTGGTGATTATGATGAGTGGTGATTATGATGAGTGGTGATGATTATGATGAGTGGTGATTATGATGAGTGGTGATTATGATGAGTGGTGATTATGATGAGTGGTGATTATGATGAGTGGTGGTGATTATGATGAGTGGTGATTATGGTGGTGGTGATTATGATGATTATGATGAGTGGTGGTGATTATGTGAGTGGTGATTATGATGAGTGGTGATTATGATGAGTGGTGGTGATTATGATGAGTGGTGATTATGATGAGTGGTGGTTATGATGAGGTGGTGATTATGATGAGTGGTGATTATGATGAGTGGTGATTATGATGAGTGGTGATTATGATGAGTGGTGATTATGATGAGTGGTGATTTATGATGAGGTGGAGTGGTGATTATGATGAGTGGTGATTATGATGAGTGGTGATTATGATGAGTGGTGATTATGATGAGTGATTATGATGAGTGGTGATTATGATGAGTGGTGATTATGATGAGTGGTGGTGATGATGAGTGGTGATTATGATGATGATGAGTGGTGATTATGATGAGTGGTGGTTATGAGTGGTGATTATGATGAGTGGTGATTATGATGAGTGGTGATTATGATGAGGTGATTATGATGAGTGGTGATTATGATGAGTGGTGGTGATGGTGATTATGATGAGTGGTGATTATGATGAGTGGTGATTATGATGAGTGGTGGTTATGATGAGTGGTGATTATGATGAGTGGTGATTATGATGAGTGGTGATGATATGATGAGTGGTGATTATGATGAGTGGTGGTGAGTGGTGATTATGATGAGTGGTGATTATGATGAGTGGTGATTATGATGAGTGGTGGTGATTATGATGTGGTGGTGGTGATTATGATGAGTGGTGGTGATTATGATGAGTGGTGATTATGATGAGTGGTGATTATGATGAGTGGTGATTATGATGAGTGGTGATTATGATGAGTGGTGATGATGATGAGTGGTGATTATGATGAGTGGTGATTATGATGAGTGGTGATTATGATGAGTGGTGGTGATTATGATGAGTGGTGGTGATGATGAGTGGTGATTATGATGAGTGGTGATTATGATGATTATGATGAGTGGTGGTGATTATTATGATGAGTGGTGGTGATTATGATGAGGTGGTGATTATGATGAGTGGTGATTATGATGAGTGGTGATTATGATGAGTGGTGATTATGATGAGTGGTGATTATGATGAGTGGTGATGAGTATGATTGAGTGGTGATTATGATGAGTGGTGATTATGATGAGTGGTGATTATGATGAGTGGTGATGATGATGGTGATTATGATGAGTGGTGATTATGATGAGTGGTGGTGATTATGATGAGTGGTGGTGATTATGATGAGTGGTGATTATGATGAGTGGTGGTGGTGATTATGATGAGTGGTGGTGATTATGATGAGTGGTGATTATGATGAGTGGTGATTATGATGAGTGGTGAGTGGTGGTGATTATGATGAGTGGTGATTATGATGAGTGGTGATTATGATGAGTGGTGATTATGATGAGTGGTGATTATGATGAGTGGTGATTATGATGAGTGGTGATTATGATGAGTGGTGATTATGATGAGTGGTGGTTATGATGAGTGGTGATTATGATGAGTGGTGATTATGATGAGTGGTGGTGAGTGGTGATTATGATGGTGTGGTGATTATGATGAGTGGTGGTGAGTGGTGATTATGATGAGTGGTGATTATGATGAGTGGTGATTATATGATGAGTGGTGATTATGATGATGAGTGGTGATTATGATGTGGTGATTATGTGAGTGGTGATTATGATGAGTGGTGATTATGATGAGTGGTGATTATGATGATTATGATGAGTGGTGATTATGATGGTGGTGATTATGATGAGTGGTGATTATGATGAGTGGTGATTATGATGAGTGGTGATTATGATGAGTGGTGATTATGATGAGTGGTGATGTGGTGGTGATTATGATGAGTGGTGATTATGATGAGTGGTGGTTATGATGAGTGGTGGTGAGTGGTGATTATGATGAGTGGTGGTGATTATTATGATGAGTGGTGATGATTATGGTGAGTGGTGGTGATTATGGTGATGGTGGTGATTATGATGAGTGGTGGTGATTATGATGAGTGGTGGTGATTATGATGAGTGGTGATTATGATGAGTGGTGATTATGATGAGTGGTGATTATGATGAGGTGATTATGATGAGTGGTGGTGATTATGATGAGTGGTGATTATGATGAGTGGTGATTATGATGAGTGGTGATTATGATGAGTGGTGATTATGATGAGTGGTGATGATGAGTGGTGATTATGATGAGTGGTGGTGAGTGGTGATTGTGATGAGTGGTGATTATTATGATGAGTGGTGATTATGATGATGAGTGGTGATTATGATGAGTGGTGATGAGTGGTGATTATGATGAGTGGTGATTATGATGAGTGGTGATTATGATGAGTGGTGATTATGATGAGTGGTGATGAGTGGTGATTATGATGAGTGGTGATGAGTGGTGATTATGATGAGTGGTGATGAGTGGTGATTATGATGATTATGATGAGTGGTGATTATGATGAGTGGTGATGAGTGGTGATTATGATGAGTGGTGGTGATGAGTGGTGATTATGATGAGTGGTGGTGATGAGTGGTGATTATGATGAGTGGTGATGAGTGGTGATTATGATGAGTGGTGATTATGATGAGTGGTGATTATGATGAGTGGTGATTATGGTGAGTGGTGATTATGATGGTGATTATGATGAGTGGTGATTATGGTGAGTGGTGATTATGATGGTGATTATGGTGAGTGGTGATT
This sequence comes from Oncorhynchus keta, assembly GCF_023373465.1. NCBI lineage: Eukaryota > Metazoa > Chordata > Actinopteri > Salmoniformes > Salmonidae > Oncorhynchus > Oncorhynchus keta. Next base: position 79,725 of record NC_068439.1, on the reverse strand, counting down.
ATGGTGAGTGGTGATTATGGTGAGTGGTGATTATGGTGAGTGGTGATTATGGTGAGTGGTGATGAGTGGTGATTATGGTGAGTGGTGATGAGTGGTGATTATGATGAGTGGTGGTGAGTGGTGATTATGATGAGTGGTGATGAGTGGTGATTATGATGAGTGGTGATTATGGTGAGTGGTGATTATGATGAGTGGTGGTGATGAGTGAGTGGTGATTATGATGAGTGTGGTGATTATGGTGGTGGTGATTATGATGAGTGGTGATTATGAGTGGAGTGGTGATTATGGTGAGTGATTATGGTGAGTGGTGGTGGTGATTATGATGAGTGGTGATGAGTGGTGATTATGAGTGGATGGTGAGTGGTGATTATGATGAGTGGTGATGATGGTATGTGAGTGGTGATGATTATGATGAGTGGTGGTGATGAGTGGTGATTATGGTGAGTGGTGATTATGATGAGTGGTGGTGATTATGGTGAGTGGTGATTATGGTGAGTGATTATGGTGAGGTGGTGATTATGGGTGATGAGTGGTGATTATGATGAGTGGTGATTATGATGAGTGGTGATTATGGTGAGTGGTGATGGTGATGATTATGATGGTGGTGATTATGGTGAGTGGTGATTATGATGAGTGGTGATTATGGTGAGTGGTGATTATGGTGAGTGGTGGTGATGAGTGGTGATTATGGTGAGTGGTGATGAGTGGTGATTATGATGAGATTAGTGGTGATTATGATGAGTGGTGATTATGAGTGGTGATTATGATGAGTGGTGATGAGTGGTGATTATGATGAGTGGTGATGAGTGGTGATTATGATGAGTGGTGATGAGTGGTGATGAGTGGTGATTATGATGAGTGGTGATGAGTGGTGATTATGATGAGTGGTGATGAGTGGTGATTATGATGAGTGGTGATGAGTGGTGATTATGATGTGGTGATTATGGTGATGAGTGGTGATGGTGATGAGTGGTGATTATGATGAGTGGTGATGAGTGGTGATTATGATGAGTGGTGATGAGTGGTGATTATGATGAGTGGTGATGAGTGGTGATTATGATGAGTGGTGATGAGTGGTGATGATGATGACTCACCAGTTGCAGCCGCTGCACTTCCGACGTTCATCTCATTCTCATCATCAAAATCGATGCGGACCCCTTTCCCGTTACCGGCAGAGACGCCACACCCACCGCTGCGACACAGAGAGATGGGCACCACCCCGTAGACGTATGCCAGCATGATGGGCACGCCGATACCTGGAGACACAATCAGAAAGCACAGAAGCTCCTGCAAATGGTGGATCTGAATGACATACTAAAGAAGAATATCATAAAACGTTCCCCTGGGAGTGACAGAAGATATTGAAGATGGCTTGTCTTGTATAGAGACCAGTTAACATTTTAACTCAACTACCCTCTAGATATGATAAGAGCACTAGGGAGAGGGACTTACCAACAGTAACTGCTGCCACCACGGGGGAGACAATGACAGATAAGGTCACGCCACCCGCTATCACCAAGTTCCTCTTATGTTTGGAGATGTCCTTTCCTTCATAGCGATTGTGAATCTGAGAGGAGGGGGAAGGAGATGGATGAAGAGGAAGGAGATGGATGAAGAGGAAGGAGATGGATGAAGAGGAAGGAGATGGATGAAGAGGAAGGAGATGGATGAAGAGGAAGGAGATGGATGAAGAGGAAGGAGATGGATGAAGAGGAAGGAGATGGATGAAGAGGAAGGAGATGGATGAAGAGGAAGGAGATGGATGAAGAGGAAGGAGATGGATGACGAGACAAGAGGAGAGGGGGGAGGAGGTGAGGGTAAAGGGGGAGAGGAAAGAGAGGATATGTCAGTCACAGACTTTAACACAGGGGGATTACGGACTGCAGCAGCCCCCAGATAGATAAACCAAACCCATCCAAACCAAACTAAAAGCCTCATTAAGGATGACCCTGATCTTAATGAACAACTAAGCTCCTACTTCCAACTAGAGCTCAGCTAAAGTTAGACAGTGGATCGTTATTTTTGTAATCATATGTTGCCAACATGTTTGTTGCAGGGTTGCGTTAGCTGGTAAATGCTGTTTTTGACAATAAATACAAGGGTTGCCAGCCAAACTGTCAGGAAAATAGCAGTGGATGATGTTCTTCATAGGATAAATCCTCAAGCTGCAGGTGTGTGTGCTTCTATTTTTACTCATGCAGAAGAGGTGAGGTCCTCATAAAAGGACGTCAGCTAAGTGTACCCCCTACTGGGTAAGATTGTGCTGATTATCCGTTTGCAGTGTGCCCCCCCCCGAGAGGGGATTCTTCACCAAAACAGAGTAAAGACTGCCTCCAGATCAGTCCTTCAGGACAACGTAGCGAGGCTGATGAGCATCAAGCTGCTCCAAGGAGTTGGACAGTTTTGACTTCCCGCTTCCCGTTTTGACTTCCCGGACAACTTTGAGCAGACAAAGTTCCACCGTAAACGCAAGTAAATTAGAGGCAAATTGTGTTGGTCAGGCACATCCTAGCAGTTGTGCTGCCTCCCTGGATAAGACCAACATGTGTCAGGTTTTTATTTTTACCTTTATTTAACTAGGCAAGTCAGTTAAGAACAAATTCTTATTTTCAATGACGACCTAGGAACAGTGGGTTAACTGCCTTGTTCAAGGGCAGAACCACAGATTTTGTACCTTGTCAGCTCGGGGATTTGAACTTTCGACCTTTCGGTTACTAGCCCAACGCTCTAACCACTAGGTAGGATGGAGTGGATTGATAGATTAGCGTAAGTAATGTGTATCATGCACAATTGGTGCATTTCAGTTGAGCTTGGAAACGAAATATCGTTGCCAACTATTCACATCGGAGTTACAATGTTATCAATCACTAGGCAGCTGTCAATGGGATTTATATGTTTAAATGAATTAGAATATTCCACCCTGAAACCATATGATTGTATGAAATTGATTAGAATCATGAGATTATTCTAATGATGTGTGTGGTTTTAGTAAGTAGAATTATACATCCGTGAGTGTGGTTTTTAGTCAGAAGTAGGGTATAACAATATATCTGTACAATATGTCTATTGTAGTATCTTAAAAACAGACCGTCTGAGCAAGATTCGGTGCCGACCTTGGCTGGGGGCCACAGAGTACTTCCCAGGGTCTCCCTGTCTTGAGGGAGGACGGGGAGTGATTCGCACGGACTCCTCTAATCTTTGTGGGCTAGGTAACAGGACAGTGTGTGCGTAGGATACCTAATGTTTGTGTGTGAAAGTATGTGCGTAAGAAGCCAGTATAAAATGAATGGTTTTGTACAACAGACCAGCGCTCTCATGAATGAACTTTTTTTTACTATTTAGCTGGGCCTCCGTCTGCTTCATTCGACCAGTATCTTGCCAATTCTAGGTTACAGACTGAGTAGTATAATTGAATTGGGTTATGAACCTTGAGAACATAATTCTCATAACAGCAGCCCACTGCCTTACAGTAGGAAACAGTTGTTAATCACTAGGCAGCCCACTGCCTTACAGTAGGAAACAGTTGTTAATCACTAGGCAGCCCACTGCCTTACAGTAGGAAACAGTTGTTAATCACTAGGCAGCCCACTGCCTTACAGTAGGAAACAGTTGTTAATCACTAGGCAGCCCACTGCCTTACAGTAGGAAACAGTTGTTAATCACTAGGCAGCCCACTGCCTTACAGTAGGAAACAGTTGTTAATCACTCATCTCTAGGAGACAGAACATGTCTCCTTCCTGAGCGGTATGACGGCTGTGTGGTCCCATGGTGTTTATACTTGCGTACTATTGTTTGTACAGATGAATGTGGTACCTTCAGGCGTTTGGAAATTGCTCCCAAGGATGAACCAGACTTGTGGAGGTCTACAATTCTTTTATAAGGTTTTGGCTGATTTCTTTTGATTTTCCATGAAGTCAAGCAAAGAGGCACTGACTTTGAAGGTAGGCCTTGAAATACATCCACAGGTACACCTCCAATTGACTCAAATGATGTCAATTAGCCTATCAGAAGCTTCTAAAGCCATGACATAATTTCCTGGAATTTTCCAAGCTGTTTAAAGGCACAGTCAACTTAGTGTATGTAAACTTCTGACCCACTGGAATTGTGATGCAGTGAATTATAGGTGAAATAATCTGTCTGTAAACAATTGTTGGAAAAATGACACAAATCATGCACAAAGTAGATCTCCTAAACAACTTGCCAAAACTATAGTTAACAATAAATGTGTGGAGTGGTTGAAAAACAAGTTTTAATGACTCCAACCTAAGTGTATGTCAACTTCTGACTTGAACTGGGTATCACATGACACAAGGCACGGCAGTTCAAATTAATTTAGCTAAACCTAACCCTTTTCCTTGCCTGCTACGAAAACTCAAATCTGACGTTAATTTGACAAAAGCTGGATCCGGCGTCCATTTACAGTTTAATTTATTAGGCCTCATTTAAAATGTTCATGCCTAAACTAAATTAAACGAGAGGCCGAGATTGAATTTGAAAACAGCTGTTTTGTTATTCATTTCTTAAAATGTTCATACAGATGGTTTATAGGACAGGTCGTTCACATGTTATATTAGACAAATATATTTCTAGGTTGTGTTTTATTACAGTGTAGGTGGCTTGTTCTTCTGAGCTGAATGTTTTACCTTTAAGTGATAATCGTTTATGATTTATAGCAGGGATGAAGATGCAATGGGCAATGTTATGCTTTTCAATAAAACCCTATATTCTATTATTTTAAGATGATTTACAATCACCCTAAATGCGATTGAGAACCGTGGCAGGATGCTCTAATGTTTTACCCATCCAATGCATATGTATGTCTGGTCAATTTCTCAAATGTCCGGTCAATTAAAAATCTTGCCGGTCACGTTGTCCAGCACCAACCCTGGTTGGATCCCATACACTGGTTCGGTTTCAAACCGAACCATTTTCAATAAAATTGACAAAAATGTCTAAAAACATGTTTTCACTTTCTCATTATGGGGTATTGTGTTATAGATGGGTGAGACATCTCTTTAATCCAGGCTGAAACAACAAAATGTGGAAAAAGTTAAGGGGTGTGAACACTTTCTGAAGGTACTGTATATAATGAATTTATAAGTCCAATAATGTACATAGCAATTAAAGATTCTCTCTTTAAAGCAGCAGTAGCATTGGCAGCAACAGCTGTATGAAATACCTCCCTGTTTCCCTCTGTACTAGTAGCACATTGAAAACAATCAGATTCCTTTAACTGGTTGTCGCTGTGCGCGTCAGTGGCTTTTGAGGGTCATCTATACACATTCATAAAAACAAAAAAGGTTCTAAACTATTCCTGTGTCCAAACTCACCTTCCTCCCCACGTAGACAGGGATGCCTATGATCATGGCGGGGATGGCGATGCCAGCGATCAGAGCGATGCCCACCGGTGCGCCCACCAGCGTGCCCAGCTGCCACAGAATCTTCTTCTTCCTGCTCCATGGCTTCTTACCCCAGAAGGTACATCCTGACGGGCTGGGGGGGAGAGAGAGAGGACATTACAACACCATCCTGACAGGCTGGGGGGAGAGAGAGGACATTACAACACCATCCTGACAGGCTGGGGAGAGAGAGGACATTACAACACCATCCTGACAGGCTGGGGGAGAGAGAGGACATTACAACACCATCCTGACGGGCTGGGGGGAGAGAGAGAGGACATTACAACACCATCCTGACAGGCTGGGGGGAGAGAGAGAGACATTACAACACCATCCTGACGGGCTGGGGGAGAGAGAGGACATTACAACACCATCCTGATGGGCTGGGGGAGAGAGAGAGAGGACATTACAACACCATCCTGACAGGCTGGGGGAGAGAGAGGACATTACAACACCATCCTGATGGGCTGGGGGGGGAGAGAGAGGACATTACAACACCATCCTGACAGGCTGGGGGAGAGAGAGGACATTACAACACCATCCTGACAGGCTGGGGGGAGAGAGAGAGGACATTACAACACCATCCTGACAGGCTGGGGGAGAGAGAGGGACATTACAACACCATCCTGACAGGCTGGGGGAGAGAGAGAGAGGACATTACAACACCATCCTGACGGGCTGGGGGAGAGAGAGGACATTACAACACCATCCTGACAGGCTGGGGAGAGAGAGAGGACATTACAACACCATCCTGACAGGCTGGGGGAGAGAGAGAGGACATTACAACACCATCCTGACGGGCTGGGGGAGAGAGGACATTACAACACCATCCTGGGGGAGAGAGAGAGGACATTACAACACCATCCTGACGGGCTGGGGGAGAGAGAGAGGACATTACAACACCATCCTGACAGGCTGGGGGAGAGAGAGAGGACATTACAACCATCCTGACCATCCTGACGGGCTGGGGGAGAGAGAGAGGACATTACAACACCATCCTGACAGGCTGGGGAGAGAGAGAGGACATTACAACACCATCCTGACGGGCTGGGGGAGAGAGAGACATTACAACACCATCCTGACAGGCTGGGGACATTACAACACCATCCTGAGAGAGAGGACATTACAACACCATCCTGACAGGCTGGGGGAGAGAGAGGACATTACAACACCATCCTGACGGGCTGGGGGAGAGAGAGGACATTACAACACCATCCTGACAGGCTGGGGGAGAGAGAGGCTGGGGAGAGACATTACAACACCATCCTGACAGGCTGGGGGAGAGAGAGGACATTACAACACCATCCTGACGGGCTGGGGGGAGAGAGAGAGGACATTACAACACCATCCTGACGGGCTGGGGAGAGAGAGAGAGGACATTACAACACCATCCTGACAGGCTGGGGAGAGAGAGAGGAGACATTACAACACCATCCTGACGGGCTGGGGGAGAGAGAGAGGACATTACAACACCATCCTGACAGGCTGGGGGAGAGAGACATTACAACACCATCCTGACAGGCTGGGGAGAGAGAGAGGACATTACAACACCATCCTGACGGGCTGGGGGAGAGAGAGAGGACATTACAACACCATCCTGACAGGCTGGGGAGAGAGAGAGACATTACAACACCATCCTGACGGGCTGGGGGAGAGAGAGAGGACATTACAACACCATCCTGACAGGCTGGGGGAGAGAGGACATTACAACACCATCCACAGGCTGGGGAGAGAGAGAGGACATTACCACCATCCTGACAGGCTGGGGGAGAGAGAGAGGACATTACAACACCATCCTGACAGGCTGGGGGAGAGAGAGGACATTACAACACCATCCTGACGGGCTGGGGGAGAGAGAGAGGACATTACAACACCATCCTGACAGGCTGGGGGAGAGAGAGAGGACATTACAACACCATCCTGACAGGCTGGGGGAGAGAGAGAGGACATTACAACACCATCCTGACAGGCTGGGGGAGAGAGAGAGGACATTACAACACCATCCTGACAGGCTGGGGGGAGAGAGAGAGGACATTACAACACCATCCTGACGGGCTGGGGGAGAGAGAGGACATTACAACACCATCCTGACAGGCTGGGGGAGAGAGAGGACATTACAACACCATCCTGACAGGCTGGGGGAGAGAGAGAGGACATTACAACACCATCCTGACAGGCTGGGGGGAGAGAGAGAGGACATTACAACACCATCCTGACAGGCTGGGGGGAGAGAGAGAGGACATTACAACACCATCCTGACAGGCTGGGGGAGAGAGAGGACATTACAACACCATCCTGACGGGCTGGGGGAGAGAGAGAGGACATTACAACACCATCCTGACAGGCTGGGGGGAGAGAGAGAGGACATTACAACACCATCCTGACGGGCTGGGGGAGAGAGAGAGGACATTACAACACCATCCTGACAGGCTGGGGGAGAGAGAGAGGACATTACAACACCATCCTGACAGGCTGGGGGAGAGAGAGGACATTACAACACCATCCTGACGGGCTGGGGGAGAGAGAGGACATTACAACACCATCCTGACAGGCTGGGGGAGAGAGAGGACATTACAACACCATCCTGACGGGCTGGGGGAGAGAGAGGACATTACAACACCATCCTGACAGGCTGGGGGAGAGAGAGAGGACATTACAACACCATCCTGACGGGCTGGGGAGAGAGAGAGAGGACATTACAACACCATCCTGACAGGCTGGGGGAGAGAGAGAGGACATTACAACACCATCCTGACGGGCTGGGGGGGGAGAGAGGGACATTACAACACCAACCTGACGGGCTGGGGGAGAGAGAGAGGACATTACACCACCATCCTGACAGGCTGGGGGAGAGAGAGAGGACATTACAACACCATCCTGATGGGCTGGGGGGAGAGAGAGAGGACATTACAACACCATCCTGACGGGCTGGGGGAGAGAGAGGACATTACAACACCATCCTGACAGGCTGGGGGAGAGAGGGACATTACAACACCATCCTGACGGGCTGGGGGAGAGAGAGGGACATTACAACACCATCCTGACAGGCTGGGGGAGAGAGGGGACATTACAACACCATCCTGACAGGCTGGGGGAGAGAGAGGACATTACAACACCATCCTGACGGGCTGGGGGAGAGAGAGGGACATTACAACACCATCCTGACAGGCTGGGGGAGAGAGGGGACATTACAACACCATCCTGACAGGCTGGGGGAGAGAGAGAGACATTACAACACCATCCTGACGGGCTGGGGGAGAGAGAGAGGACATTACAACACCATCCTGACAGGCTGGGGGAGAGAGAGGACATTACAACACCATCCTGACAGGCTGGGGGAGAGAGAGGACATTACAACACCATCCTGACGGGCTGGGGGAGAGAGAGGACATTACAACACCATCCTGACAGGCTGGGGGAGAGAGAGAGACATTACAACACCATCCTGACGGGCTGGGGAGAGAGAGAGAGGACATTACAACACCATCCTGACTGGCTGGGGGAGAGAGAGGACATTACAACACCATCCTGACGGGCTGGGGGAGAGAGGGACATTACAACACCATCCTGACGGGCTGGGGGAGAGAGAGAGGACATTACAACACCATCCTGACAGGCTGGGGAGAGAGAGAGGACATTACAACACCATCCTGATGGGCTGGGGGAGAGAGAGAGGACATTACAACACCATCCTGACAAGAGGGGACCATCCTGACAGGCTGGGGGAGAGAGAGGGACTGGGCTGGGGGAGAGAGACATTACAACACCATCCTGACAGGCTGGGGGAGAGGGCTGGGGAGAGAGGACATTACAACACCATCCTGACAGGCTGGGGGAGGGGACATTACAACACCATCCTGACAGGCTGGGGGAGAGGACATTACAACACCATCCTGACAGGCTGGGGGGAGAGAGAGAGGACATTACAACACCATCCTGACGGGCTGGGGGGAGAGAGAGAGGACATTACAACACCATCCTGACAGGCTGGGGGGAGAGAGAGAGGACATTACAACACCATCCTGACAGGCTGGGGGAGAGAGAGAGGACATTACAACACCATCCTGACGGGCTGGGGGAGAGAGAGAGGACATTACAACACCATCCTGACAGGCTGGGGGAGAGAGAGGACATTAAAACACCATCCTGACAGGCTGGGGGAGAGAGAGAGACATTACAACACCATCCTGACAGGCTGGGGGGAGAGAGAGAGGACATTACAACACCATCCTGACGGGCTGGGGAGAGAGAGAGAGGACATTACAACACCATCCTGACGGGCTGGGGGAGAGAGAGAGGACATTACAACACCATCCTGACGGGCTGGGGGAGAGAGAGAGGACATTACAACACCATCCTGACGGGCTGGGGGAGAGAGAGAGGACATTACAACACCATCCTGACAGGCTGGGGGAGAGAGAGAGGACATTACAACACCATCCTGACAGGCTGGGGGGAGAGAGAGAGGACATTACAACACCATCCTGACGGGCTGGGGGAGAGAGAGAGACATTACAACACCATCCTGACAGGCTGGGGGAGAGAGAGGGACATTACAACACCATCCTGACAGGCTGGGGGAGAGAGGGACATTACAACACCATCCTGACAGGCTGGGGGAGAGAGAGAGGACATTACAACACCATCCTGACAGGCTGGGGGAGAGAGAGAGACATTACAACACCATCCTGACGGGCTGGGGGAGAGAGAGGGACATTACAACACCATCCTGACAGGCTGGGGGAGAGAGAGGACATTACAACACCATCCTGACGGGCTGGGGAGAGAGAGAGGACATTACAACACCATCCTGACAGGCTGGGGGAGAGAGAGGACATTACAACACCATCCTGACGGGCTGGGGGAGAGAGAGGACATTACAACACCATCCTGACAGGCTGGGGGAGAGAGAGGACATTACAACACCATCCTGACAGGCTGGGGGAGAGAGAGGACATTACAACACCATCCTGACGGGCTGGGGGAGAGAGAGGGGACATTACAACACCATCCTGACAGGCTGGGGGGAGAGAGAGAGGACATTACAACACCATCCTGACAGGCTGGGGGAGAGAGAGGACATTACAACACCATCCTGACGGGCTGGGGGAGAGAGAGAGGACATTACAACACCATCCTGACAGGCTGGGGGAGAGAGAGAGACATTACAACACCATCCTGATGGGCTGGGGGAGAGAGAGAGGACATTACAACACCATCCTGACAGGCTGGGGGGAGAGAGAGAGGACATTACAACACCATCCTGACAGGCTGGGGGGAGAGAGAGAGGACATTACAACACCATCCTGACGGGCTGGGGGAGAGAGAGAGACATTACAACACCATCCTGACAGGCTGGGGGAGAGAGAGGACATTACAACACCATCCTGACTGGCTGGGGGAGAGAGAGAGGACATTACAACACCATCCTGACGGGCTGGGGGAGAGAGAGAGGACATTACAACACCATCCTGACGGGCTGGGGGAGAGAGAGAGGACATTACAACACCATCCTGACAGGCTGGGGGAGAGAGAGGACATTACAACACCATCCTGACAGGCTGGGGGGAGAGAGAGAGGACATTACAACACCATCCTGACGGGCTGGGGGAGAGAGAGGACATTACAACACCATCCTGACAGGCTGGGGGAGAGAGAGAGGACATTACAACACCATCCTGACGGGCTGGGGGGAGAGAGAGGACATTACAACACCATCCTGACGGGCTGGGGAGAGAGAGAGGACATTACAACACCATCCTGACAGGCTGGGGGGAGAGAGAGAGGACATTACAACACCATCCTGACAGGCTGGGGGGAGAGAGAGAGGACATTACAACACCATCCTGACGGGCTGGGGGGAGAGAGAGGACATTACAACACCATCCTGACAGGCTGGGGGAGAGAGAGGACATTACAACACCATCCTGACGGGCTGGGGGAGAGAGAGAGGACATTACAACACCATCCTGACGGGCTGGGGGAGAGAGAGAGACATTACAACACCATCCTGAGAGGCTGGGGGAGAGAGAGGACATTACAACACCATCCTGACAGGCTGGGGAGAGAGAGAGGACATTACAACACCATCCTGACAGGCTGGGGGGAGAGAGAGAGGACATTACAACACCATCCTGACAGGCTGGGGGAGAGAGAGAGGACATTACAACACCATCCTGACAGGCGGGGGGAGAGAGAGAGGGGACATTAAAACACCATCCTGGCAGGCTGGGGGGAGAGAGAGGACATTACAACACCATCCTGACAGGCTGGGGGAGAGAGAGAGACATTACAACACCATCCTGACGGGCTGGGGGAGAGAGAGAGGACATTACAACACCATCCTGACAGGCTGGGGGAGAGAGAGAGACATTACAACACCATCCTGACAGGCTGGGGGAGAGAGAGGACATTACAACACCATCCTGACGGGCTGGGGGAGAGAGAGGACATTACAACACCATCCTGACGGGCTGGGGGAGAGAGAGGACATTACAACACCATCCTGACAGGCTGGGGGGAGAGAGAGAGGACATTACAACACCATCCTGACAGGCTGGGGGGGGAGAGAGAGGACATTACAACACCATCCTGACAGGCTGGGGGAGAGAGAGGACATTACAACACCATCCTGACAGGCTGGGGGAGAGAGAGAGGACATTACAACACCATCCTGACAGGCTGGGGGAGAGAGAGAGGACATTACAACACCATCCTGACGGGCTGGGGGAGAGAGAGAGGACATTACAACACCATCCTGACAGGCTGGGGGATTACAACACCATCCTGAGAGAGAGAGGACATTACAACACCATCCTGACAGGCTGGGGGAGAGAGAGAGGACATTACAACACCATCCTGACAGGCTGGGGGAGAGAGAGGACATTACAACACCATCCTGACAGGCTGGGGGGAGAGAGAGAGGACATTACAACACCATCCTGACGGGCTGGGGGAGAGAGAGGGACATTACAACACCATCCTGACGGGCTGGGGGAGAGAGAGAGGACATTACAACACCATCCTGACGGGCTGGGGGAGAGAGAGAGGACATTACAACACCATCCTGACGGGCTGGGGGAGAGAGAGAGACATTACAACACCATCCTGACAGGCTGGGGGAGAGAGAGAGGACATTACAACACCATCCTGACGGGCTGGGGGAGAGAGAGAGGACATTACAACACCATCCTGACAGGCTGGGGGAGAGAGAGAGACATTACAACACCATCCTGACAGGCTGGGGGAGAGAGAGAGGACATTACAACACCATCCTGACAGGCTGGGGGAGAGAGAGATTACATTACAACACCATCCTGACAGGCTGGGGGAGAGAGAGAGGACATTACAACACCATCCTGACAGGCTGGGGGAGAGAGGACATTACAACACCATCCTGACGGGCTGGGGGAGAGAGAGAGGGCATTACAACACCATCCTGACAGGCGGGGGGAGAGAGAGGACATTACACACCATCCTGACAGGCTGGGGGAGAGAGAGGGACATTACAACACCATCCTGACAGGCTGGGGGAGAGAGAGAGGACATTACAACACCATCCTGACAGGCTGGGGGAGAGAGAGAGGACATTACAACACCATCCTGACGGGCTGGGGGAGAGAGAGAGGACATTACAACACCATCCTGACAGGCTGGGGGGAGAGAGAGAGGACATTACAACACCATCCTGACGGGCTGGGGGAGAGAGAGAGACATTACAACACCATCCTGACAGGCTGGGGGAGAGAGAGAGGACATTACAACACCATCCTGACGGGCTGGGGGAGAGAGAGGACATTACAACACCATCCTGACAGGCTGGGGGAGAGAGAGAGGACATTACAACACCATCCTGACAGGCTGGGGGAGAGAGAGAGACATTACAACACCATCCTGACGGGCTGGGGGGGAGAGAGAGGACATTACAACACCATCCTGACAGGCTGGGGGGAGAGAGAGAGGACATTACAACACCATCCTGACAGGCTGGGGGGAGAGAGAGAGGACATTACAACACCATCCTGACAGGCTGGGGGAGAGAGAGGACATTACAACACCATCCTGACAGGCTGGGGAGAGAGAGAGGGACATTACAACACCATCCTGACGGGCTGGGGGGAGAGAGAGGACATTACAACACCATCCTGACAGGCTGGGGGAGAGAGAGGACATTACAACACCATCCTGACGGGCTGGGGGAGAGAGAGAGGACATTACAACACCATCCTGACAGGCTGGGGGGAGAGAGAGAGGACATTACAACACCATCCTGACTGGCTGGGGGAGAGAGAGGGACATTACAACACCATCCTGACAGGCTGGGGGAGAGAGAGGGACATTACAACACCATCCTGACAGGGCTGGGGGAGAGAGAGAGGACATTACAACACCATCCTGACAGGCTGGGGGAGAGAGAGAGACATTACAACACCATCCTGACAGGCTGGGGGAGAGAGAGAGACATTACAACACCATCCTGACAGGCTGGGGAGAGAGAGAGGACATTACAACACCATCCTGACGGGCTGGGGGAGAGAGAGGGACATTACAACACCATCCTGACAGGCTGGGGAGAGAGAGAGAGGACATTACAACACCATCCTGACAGGCTGGGGAGAGAGAGGACATTACAACACCATCCTGACCAGGCTGGGGGAGGCTGGGGGAGAGAGAGAGGACATTACAACACCATCCTGACAGGCTGGGGGAGAGAGAGGACATTACAACACCATCCTGACAGGCTGGGGAGAGAGAGAGGACATTACAACACCATCCTGACAGGCTGGGGGAGAGAGAGGACATTACAACACCATCCTGACAGGCTGGGGGAGAGAGAGGACATTACAACACCATCCTGACAGGCTGGGGGAGAGAGAGAGGACATTACAACACCATCCTGACGGGCTGGGGGAGAGAGAGGACATTACAACACCATCCTGACATGCTGGGGGAGGGGACCATCCTGACGGGCTGGGGGAGAGAGAGGACATTACAACACCATCCTGATGGGCTGGGGGAGAGAGAGAGGACATTACAACACCATCCTGATGGGCTGGGGGAGAGAGAGAGGACATTACAACACCATCCTGACAGGCTGGGGGAGAGAGAGGACATTACAACACCATCCTGACGGGCTGGGGGGAGAGGACATTACAACACCATCCTGACAGGCTGGGGGGAGAGAGAGAGGACATTACAACACCATCCTGACGGGCTGGGGGAGAGAGAGAGGACATTACAACACCATCCTGATGGGCTGGGGGAGAGAGAGAGGACATTACAACACCATCCTGACAGGGCTGGGGGAGAGAGAGAGGACATTACAACACCATCCTGACAGGCTGGGGGAGAGAGAGGACATTACAACACCATCCTGACAGGCTGGGGGGAGAGAGAGGACATTACAACACCATCCTGACGGGCTGGGGGGAGAGAGAGAGGACATTACAACACCATCCTGACGGGCTGGGGGAGAGAGAGAGGACATTACAACACCATCCTGACAGGCTGGGGAGAGAGAGAGGACATTACAACACCATCCTGACGGGCTGGGGGGAGAGAGAGAGGACATTACAACACCATCCTGACAGGCTGGGGGAGAGAGGACATTACAACACCATCCTGACGGGCTGGGGGAGAGAGAGAGGACATTACAACACCATCCTGACAGGCTGGGGGAGGACATTACAACACCATCCTGAGAGGACATTACAACACCATCCTGACAGGCTGGGGGAGAGAGAGGACATTACAACACCATCCTGATGGGCTGGGGGGAGAGAGAGAGGACATTACAACACCATCCTGACAGGCTGGGGGAGAGAGAGAGGACATTACAACACCATCCTGACAGGCTGGGGAGAGAGAGAGGACATTACAACACCATCCTGACGGGCTGGGGGAGAGAGAGAGGACATTACAACACCATCCTGACGGGCTGGGGGGAGAGAGAGAGGACATTACAACACCATCCTGACAGGCTGGGGAGAGAGAGAGGACATTACAACACCATCCTGACGGGCTGGGGGGAGAGAGAGAGGACATTACAACACCATCCTGACAGGCTGGGGGAGAGAGAGAGGACATTACAACACCATCCTGACAGGCTGGGGGGAGAGAGAGAGGACATTACAACACCATCCTGACGGGCTGGGGGAGAGAGAGGGACATTACAACACCATCCTGACAGGCTGGGGGAGAGAGAGAGGACATTACAACACCATCCTGACAGGCTGGGGGGAGAGAGAGAGGACATTACAACACCATCCTGATGGGCTGGGGGAGAGAGAGGACATTACAACACCATCCTGACAGGCTGGGGGAGAGAGAGAGGACATTACAACACCATCCTGATGGGCTGGGGGAGAGAGAGGACATTACAACACCATCCTGACATGCTGGGGGAGAGAGAGGACATTACAACACCATCCTGATGGGCTGGGGGAGAGAGAGAGGACATTACAACACCATCCTGATGGGCTGGGGGAGAGAGAGAGGACATTACAACACCATCCTGACAGGCTGGGGGAGAGAGAGGGACATTACAACACCATCCTGACGGGCTGGGGGAGAGAGAGGACATTACAACACCATCCTGACAGGCTGGGGGAGAGAGAGAGAGGACATTACAACACCATCCTGATGGGCTGGGGGAGAGAGAGAGGACATTACAACACCATCCTGATGGGCTGGGGGGAGAGAGAGGACATTACAACACCATCCTGACAGGCTGGGGGGAGAGAGAGAGGACATTACAACACCATCCTGACAGGCTGGGGGAGAGAGGGGACATTACAACACCATCCTGACAGGCTGGGGGAGAGAGAGGACATTACAACACCATCCTGACGGGCTGGGGGAGAGAGAGAGAGGACATTACAACACCATCCTGACAGGCTGGGGGGAGAGAGAGAGGACATTACAACACCATCCTGACAGGCTGGGGAGAGAGAGGACATTACAACACCATCCTGACGGGCTGGGGGAGAGAGAGAGACATTACAACACCATCCTGACAGGCTGGGGGAGAGAGAGAGGACATTACAACACCATCCTGACGGGCTGGGGGGAGAGAGAGAGGACATTACAACACCATCCTGACAGGCTGGGGGGAGAGAGGACATTACAACACCATCCTGACGGGCTGGGGGAGAGAGAGAGACATTACAACACCATCCTGACAGGCTGGGGGAGAGAGAGAGTACACATTACAACACCATCCTGACAGGCAGGGGAGAGAGAGAGGACATTACAACACCATCCTGACAGGCTGGGGGGGGAGAGAGAGGACATTACAACACCATCCTGACAGGCTGGGGGGAGAGAGAGAGGACATTACAACACCATCCTGACAGGCTGGGGGAGAGAGAGAGGACATTACAACACCATCCTGACAGGCTGGGGGGAGAGATGTGTGATAGACATTTACGTTAAAGAGCAGCTGCCTTTAAAAAGCAACCAATCTCTTTGAAAACAGCCCATGTGGCATCAATATGAGTCAGAAAGTTATTCTAGGGTAGAACTACAAAGTGTAAATAGGATCCTTTGTCATAAAGTCTGTCTCAAATGGAGTTTGGAACATTACGGCGTCACACAATATGTAAATGAAGGCTGGGTCCATTTGTCCACTAGCACGGGGGCTGCAGTGTTTGCTCTCGATCCAATAGACAGACCCACCCATCTTTGTTTCCGGAAGCCAACAGGTTAAGAAATACTGCATCAAACACCTTGGTTCGATGTCAAACTGCACAACTGAAACATCCGACAAAAAAATTTCAAACATTTATTACAGATGTCTTGCGTTATCTTGGACTCATTCTGGTAAAAAAAATACAAATCTGTTTTTTTCTAATGAGCAACAGAAGAGCATAGGTACCAATCAGCGTGTTTAGTGGTTCTAACATTGGTCATTTATCAAACGCTCTGATCCAAAGTGACTTAATTGAATGTAATGCCTATGAGGTAGGTAAAACAACCACATATCACAGGCATTACAAATAAAACTCAATCCGTACAGGCAAGACAAGTGTGAGAGTTAGTTGAAGACATGGTCGTTGTTTGTCAGCCCCTCACCTCAGGTAGTGCAGGTCAGAGATCTCCTTCATGCAGAGCCAGCAGAACTCACAGCCGCACACGGCGCAGGTCATGTGGTTACAGCTGCCGTCGTTCATCTTGATGATGTAAGCCGCGCAGCGCGGACACGGCTTGATGTCATCAGCTGGTGACGGTGAGAGAGAAGGAACGGACAGATCAGATTCATCCTCTGTGTGAACTGATAAGAGCCGTGAGGTGGTATGAGCTGTGAGGTGATATGAGCTGTGAGGTGATATGAGCTGTGAGGTGATATGAGCTGTGAGGTGATATGAGCTGTGAGGAGATATGAGCCGTGAGGAGATATGAGCCGTGAGGAGATATGAGCCGTGAGGTGGTATGAGCCGTGAGGTGGTATGAGCCGTGAGGTGGTA
The DNA here is from genome assembly GCF_023373465.1 of Oncorhynchus keta. Taxonomy (NCBI): domain Eukaryota; kingdom Metazoa; phylum Chordata; class Actinopteri; order Salmoniformes; family Salmonidae; genus Oncorhynchus; species Oncorhynchus keta. The sequence continues at coordinate 61,862 of NC_068439.1, read as the reverse complement.
TGAGCCGTGAGGAGGTATGAGCCGTGAGGAAGTATGAGCCGTGAGGAAGTATGAGCCGTGAGGAAGTATGAGCCGTGAGGAGGTATGAGCCGTGAGGTGATATGAGCCGTGAGGTGATATGAGCTGTGAGGTGATATGAGCTGTGAGGATGGTATGAGCTGTGAGGAGGTATGAGCTGTGAGGAGGTATGAGCCGTGAGGTGGTATGAGCCGTGAGGTGGTATGAGCCGTGAGGAGGTATGAGCCGTGAGGAGGTATGAGCCGTGAGGAGGTATGAGCCGTGAGGAGGTATGAGCCGTGAATGAGTGTTACCTGCAGCACCACTCTCCTGGCTGTAGTTGAGAGATGAGGAACGGAAGGTGCGTAGCCTCAGGCTCTGGGCTCTCTGCTGCCGGGCGGCATCACACGTCTGGTTGGGATGCCACAGCTGTTTACAGTGGTAACAGAACTCTGTGCCACACCCCTCACGCCCACACGTGATCTTAGGACAGCTGGCACAGCCAAAGGCAATGACTGCATACCTGGGGAAAGGAGAACAAAAACAAAAATGGTGGCCATTAGTCCCAGAGGTTTCGGTTAGAATCAGTACTGCAGAAGGACACCAGGGGCGATGGGCTTTATTTGGCTCATCGCACTCTAGCGACTCCTTGTGGCGGGCAGGGCTGACCCCGGTCGTCAGGTGAACGGTGTTTCCTCCGACTCATTGGTGCGGCTGGCTTGGGGTTAAGCAAGAGGGTGTTAATAAGCGCAGTTTAGCTAGTCATGTTACGGAAGACGCATGACTCGACCTTTGCCTCCTAAGCCCGTTGGGGAATTGCAGTAATGCGACAAGATTGAAATTGGGGAGAGGGGGGGGTAAAAAAATATATTGATCTGGCGGGGATTAACACACAGGTTTAACCCATTTACATCAAATTTAAGTTACCCTATTTACAGCCTCTTAACCCCATCGGTCCCGAGACCCCAGCAAAAATAATCGCTTCATTTATGTGCGTGTCAAGTAGAGGTCGACCGATTAGTCGGAATGGCCGATTAATTAGGGAAGATTTTTTTACACCTCTATTTTATCTTTAGGCAAGTCAGTTAACACATTCTTATTTTCAATGACGGCCTAGGAATGAGGCAGAACGACAGATTGTTACCGTGTCAGCTCGGGGGTTCCAATCTTGCAACCCTACAGTTAACTAGTTGAACGCTCTAATCACCTGCCTCACGAGGAGGCTGCCTGTTACGCGAATGCAGTAAGCCAAGGTAAGTTGCTAGCTAGCATTAAACTTATCTTATAAAAAAAAACAATCAACGACTGTCGTTGCTCCAATGTGTATCTAACCTTAAACATCAATGCCTTTCTTAAAATCAATACACAAGTATATATTTTTAAACCTGCATATTTGGCTAAAATAAATCCAGGTTGGCAGGCAATATTAACCAGGTGAAATTGTGTCACTTCTCTTGCGTTCATTGCACGCAGAGTCAGGGTATATGCAACAGTTTGGGCCGCCTGGCTCTTTACGAACTAATTTGCCAGAATTTCACGTAATTATGACATAACATTGAAGGTTGTGCGATGTAACAGGAATATGTAGACTCATGGATGCCACCAGTTAGATAAAATACGGAATATGTAGACTCATGGATGCCACCCGTTAGATAAAATACGGAATATGTAGACTCATGGATGCCACCCGTTAGATAAAATACGGAATATGTAGACTCATGGATGCCACCCGTTAGATAAAATACGGAATATGTAGACTCATGGATGCCACCCGTTAGATAAAATACGGAATATGTAGACTCATGGATGCCACCCGTTAGATAAAATACGGAATATGTAGACTCATGGATGCCACCCGTTAGATAAAATACGGAATATGTAGACTCATGGATGCCACCCGTTAGATAAAATACGGAATATGTAGGTAGACTCATGGATGCCACCCGTTAGATAAAATACGGAATATGGGTATAAACGTTTTGTTCTCGAATATGTGATAGTTGCCACCCGTTTGAGTTAAAATACGGAATTTCTCATGTCTATTATAGTTAAAATCTATGATATGATATTTGGATAGAGCAGTCTAAAATGAGGGGTATGGTAGACTCATGGATGCCACCCTTAGATAATAGTCAAAGGTATATTATGGTTTAGATAAAATACGTATGACGACTCATAATTCCTGTAAAATAACTTAAACGTTTTGTTCTGAAGTTTCTTGAAAGAGGTTTCTGTGTCTATTATAGTTATTTTAGGCAGCAGCAGTTCATGTCTTATTATAGAGAATGTCTTGATCTACTTCCTGTAATAAGGTCTGGGTTTCGTTCAGGCTTAAACTGCCTCTGTTCATGTCTTCCATAGAGAATGTTTGATCTACTTCCAATAAGGTCTGTGTTTTTAACCGCCTTCATGTCTTCCATAGAGAATGTCTTGATCTACTTCCAATAAGGTCTGTGTTTCGTTCAGGCTTAAACTGCCTCTGTTCATGTCTTCCATAGAGAATGTCTTGATCTACTTCCAATAAGGTCTGTGTTTCGTTCAGGTTTAAACCGCCTCTGCGTTTTGATACCCGTGTAAATCTCACTAGGATAAGGTAACATTTGTCAACATATTTTCATAAATCCACTCTACAATTTTTTTTTATCTTCGCTTATATTTAGCCAATATTGATCAGAGGTACCTTGTCCTATGGATATCTACACAGTTATAAAATTGTCAAGGTGGTGTAAGCCTACACGAAACATAGATCTTATTTTAAGTGAATCTAAAAATATCCTATGGAATAAATGCTTTTCAGATTTTGCAATAAGGTGTCATGGGAATTATGACTCGCACTTTGGTAGTCAATTCTTACCATGTCCATTATTAAAATAGGATTTCCTGCATATAGAAATTACAGTTTTGTTTTCAACATTCATCACAGGTAACTTAAGGTCTATTTTTATTCAAACAGTTGAGAGTATTTGTCTCCTAAGCAGACTCTTCAGTGTCATTGTCACTTCAGAGCTGTGTGTGTGTTTTACAGATGGCAGAGAAAAGCAGAGCACCAGTGTGGGACTATTACATGGAATTGGCACCAGGGAAAGCAAGGTGTCTTATTTGTGATAAAGATGTAAGCATGGGGTCAGCAACGACTAAATCAAAACATAACACCAACCTGTGGAATCAACTTAAGAACACCCATCCAAAAGCCCATATGTATTATATTAAGTTAAAATAAGTGTTCATTCAATATTGTTGCAATTGTCATTATTACAAAAATGTGTATAAAAATTTCTGCATTTTAAAAATCCGCCGATTAATCGGCATCGGCTTTTTTTGTCCTCCAATAATCGGTATCGGCGTTGAAATATCATAAAAATCGGTCGACCTCCAGTATCAAGTGTTTTACCGTTTCCTTTACAGGACAACCAGGAAAAGTAGAACTGTGTTGGAATATTGCTGAGGGGACTAAAATAGCCAAATCCACTAATTTCAAGATGTGTCCACATACTTTTGTGTAACGTTATATGTATATCGTCTTTCTACCACAAAATCAATGTAACGTGGTTAACCTTAAATCTAAATCTTTTACATTTGATTAAAATTCAAACAGAGAACCTGGAGATCATGGGAAAGACTGCACTTGACCATTTCACTTGAATCATTCCCATGGTGAATGACTAGCTACACTATGAAACTGCACACTACTGAATCATTCCCATGGTGAATCACTAGCTACACTATGAAACCACACACTATTGAATCATTCCCATGGTGAATCACTAGCTACACTATTGAATCATTCCCATGGTGAATGACTAAGCTACACTATGAAACCACACACTACTGAATCATTCCCATGGTGAATGACTAAGCTACACTATGAAACCACACACTATTGAATCATTCCCATGGTGAATGACTAAGCTACACTATGAAACCACACACTATTGAATCATTCCCATGGTGAATGACTAAGCTACACTATGAAACCACACACTACTGAATCATTCCCATGGTGAATGACTAAGCTACACTATGAAACCACACACTACTGAATCATTCCCATGGTGAATGACTAAGCTACACTATGAAACCACACACTACTGAATCATTCCCATGGTGAATGACTAGCTACACTATGAAACCACACACTATTGAATCATTCCCATGGTGAATGACTAAGCTACACTATGAAACCACACACTACTGAATCATTCCCATGGTGAATGACTAGCTACACTATGAAACCACACACTACTGAATCATTCCCATGGTGAATGACTAGCTACACTATGAAACCACACACTATTGAATCACTCCCATGGTGAATGACTAGCTACACTATGAAACCACACACTATTGAATTATTCCCATGGTGAATGACTAGCTACACTATGAAACCACACACTACTGAATCACTCCCATGGTGAATCACTAGCTACACTATGAAACCACACACTATTGAATCATTCCCATGGTGAATCACTAGCTACACTACTGAATCATTCCCATGGTGAATGACTAAGCTACACGATGAAACCACACACTACTGAATCATTCCCATGGTGAATGACTAAGCTACACTATGAAACCACACACTACTGAATCATTCCCATGGTGAATGACTAGCTACACGATGAAACCACACACTATTGAGTCATTCCCATGGTGAATGACTAAGCTACACTATGAAACCACACACTACTGAATCATTCCCATAGTGAATGACTAGCTACACTATTGAATCATTCCCATGGTGAATGACTAGCTACACTATGAAACGACACACTATTGCAGAGACTTTTTAAATGTTATTTAACTAAGCAAGACAGTTAAGAACACATTCTTATTTACAATGACAGCTTACCTATTACATTTACATTACATTTTACATTACCTATTACCAGCTGCAATTGATATGGTGAAAACAATGTGTGTGGAGGCAGAGGGACAGAGACTCACACCAATACCTTTGTCAGCAAACACAAAGAATGTATGCTATTGCTAACAATCAAGAGAAAACTGACTGAATGACTCAAACTCCCCAGACTATGGTCTCCAAATAGACGTTAGCTGTGAGGGCCCAGATGACCATGCATTGACTTTTGTTGACTAAACACGTCACCGGATGCTATTCATGAGGACATATTGTTCTGTCTCACGATTCGGGAGCATGAAACGGCACAGGGGATGATTAGGCCTCTGTACTAGTTATGAATGTTGTTTCTTTCTGCCATATGGACACATTGGCTGATACACCGAGAACAACTGGCAGCAAAAGAGCTGAGCACAGAACTAGGAGACATACTGCAGCAGGGAATTTCCTGTTCACAAAACTATGGAGATATGGGATCTCCAAAGTTTGTGGTCATACGCAGATCCTTAAAAACATAGGTGCTGCTGGGATAATAAAGAAAACTAGTATAGAACAATAGGAGAGATACAGGATCAGAGCATGACCATGTTCTATATCACCCCAAGGCTTGGTGGTTATCCAGGGGAGTGGTGGAAAGATGTTTCACAACATGAGCCAGCATCGCTGTAGAGCGCTTTCGACACCTTGTCGAGTCCATCCCCAGACGATTTGAGGCTGTTCTGAGGGCAAAAGGGGGTGCAACTCAATATTAGGAACTTGTTCCTAATGTTTTGTACACTCAGTGTAGATCTGTCATTCTCATTGAAAGCCAGTCTAAGAAGTGGAGACTCTGTTCTATCAATGAGAATGACATTTCCACTTCTTAGACTGGCTATTTGTTATAGATCTGTCATTCTCATTGATAGAACAGATTCTCCACTTCTTAGACTGGCTATTTGTTATAGATCTGTCATTCTCATTGATAGAGCAGATTCTCCACTTCTTAGACTGGCTATTTGTTATAGATCTGTCATTCTCATTGATAGAACAGATTCTCCACTTCTTAGACTGGCTATTTGTTATAGATCTGTCATTCTCATTGATAGAACAGATTCTCCACTTCTTAGACTGGCTATTTGTTATAGATCTGTCATTCTCATTGATAGAGCAGATTCTCCACTTCTTAGACTGGCTTTCAATGAGAATGACAGATTGAATGTGGGGGGTGGCCAGTCCTCTTCTGGCTGTGCCGGGTGGAGATTATAACAGAACACGGCCAAGATGTTCAAATCACATGAGAATATCTACTTCTGCTATGAAAACAAGCAAGCATCCCAGAAAAGTTGTTAAAACATGTACCTTGACTGGCTTTCAGCAAGCTGCCCACTCAAGAAAAAACTTCAAACTGTAACCAGTGCCTGCAACCTGGTTCAGGTTGTCAGTCAACCTACCAGGGTAGTTACAAACACAGGAAGGAAATCATCATGTTTTGATCACACCTTTACTAATGCTGCAGACATCTGCTGTAAAGCAGCACCCAGATCCATAGGCTGTAGTGATCACAATATAGTAGCCATATCTAGGAAAACCACAGTTCCAAAGGCTGGGCCTAATATAGTGTACAAGAGTTCGGGCTGGGCCTAATATAGTGTACAAGAGGTCAGGCTGGGCCTAATATAGTGTACAAGAGGTCAGGCTGGGCCTAATATAGTGTACAAGAGGTCAGGCTGGGCCTAATATAGTGTACAAGAGGTCAGGCTGGGCCTAATATAGTGTACAAGAGGTCAGGCTGGGCCTAATATAGTGTACAAGAGGTCAGGCTGGGCCTAATATAGTGTACAAGAGGTCAGGCTGGGCCTAATATAGTGTACAAGAGGTCAGGCCGGACCTAATATAGTGTACAAGAGGTCAGGCTGGGCCTAATATAGTGTACAAGAGGTCAGGCTGGGCCTAATATAGTGTATAAGAGGTCAGGCTGGGCCTAATATAGTGTACAAGAGGTCAGGCTGGGCCTAATATAGTGTATAAGAGGTCAGGCTGGGCCTAATATAGTGTATAAGAGGTCAGGCTGGGCCTAATATAGTGTATAAGAGGTCAGGCTGGGCCTAATATAGTGTATAAGAGGTCAGGCTGGGCCTAATATAGTGTACAAGAGGTCAGGCCGGGCCTAATATAGTGTACAAGAGGTCAGGCTGGGCCTAATATAGTGTATAAGAGGTCAGGCTGGGCCTAATATAGTGTACAAGAGGTCATACAATAAGTTTCGTAGTGATTCATATGTTGATGAAAGAATATCTGTTGGTCCGTGGTGTAATGAGCAACCAGACGTTACAACGTCACAGTTATGTAATTGCTTATCCCAGTTACTAATAAACATGCACCCAGGAAGAAACTCCACTATGAAACAAAGATAAGTGACAACGAAATCTAGTAAAAAGCTTTGGAGCACCTTCAATTTGGGGAAAAAAGGCAAACTCAGTTCCATCATTCATTGAATCAGATTCAGATTCATCACAAAAACGATGGATATTTCTACTTTAAAGAAGAAGTTTTCTTTAGAAAACTTCGGCATGACATGCCAGCAACAAACGCTGACACTACACATTCAAGTATATCTGACCAAATTATGGAAGAATTGTAATTTTCAATTCCGTAAAGTGAGAGTGGAAGAGGTGAAAAACATTATTGTTCAAGAACATTATTGTTCTTTATTAACAATGACAAGCCGCCTAGGTCTGACAACTTGGATGGAAAATTACTGAGGATAATAGTGGACGATATTGCCACTATTCGCCATATCTTCAATTTCATCCTATTAGAAAGTGTGTGCCCTCAGAACTGGAGGGAAGCTCAAGTCATTCCACTACCTAAGAATAGTAAAGCCCTCTTTATGTGCTCAAATAGCCAACCAATCAGCCTGTTACCAACCCTTAGTATACTTCTGGAAAAAAATGGTTTGATCAGATACAATGCTATTTTACAGTAATTAAAATTGACAACAGACTTTCAGCACGCTTATAGGGAAGGACATTCAATGTGGATAAAGAGTTACCTGTCTAACAGAACACAGAGGGTGTTCTTTAATGGAAGCCTCTCCAACATAATCCAGGTAGAATCAGGAATTCCCCAGGGCAGCTGTCTAGGCCCCTTACTTTTTTCAATCTTTACTAAAGACATGCCACTGGCTTTCAGTAAAGTGTCTATGTATGCAGCATGGCTGGCCCATAGATGTACATAGAGAGCTAACAATAATATACATGTCAATCTCTCCTGGCTCAAAGTAGAGGAGAGATTGACTTCATCATATATAACCGTTTTAATTTTGCCGGACCCCAGGAAGAGTAGCTGCTGCTGCCTTGGCATAATAAATAGAAATACAAATGAACCGTAATGACTGATAATGAACTCTGCCTATTGCCGTGAGGTGTGTGTCTCTTACCCGCAGTCAGGGGCGGGGCACCAGCGGCAGTCAGGGTCGGCCACCAGCCATCGTCTCAACATGAACTCCTCGTACTTCTCCATGAGGGGCTGGTCTCCCAGGATGATGCGGATGTCGTGGGGGTTGAACCGCTCAGAGCACTCTGGACAGCTGATGTTGACGCGCGACTCACTGATTTCTATACGTAAGTACTGGCGCAGGCAATCCGCACAGGAGCGGTGGTGGCAGGTCATGATGTCAGGGAAACGGTCTCTGGCGTGGCGGAGGAGACAGAGAGGACACTCCAGGAACTCGGAGGAGGAAGAGGCCACAACGGGGGCGGAGAGCGTTGAGGTCTTGTCTCCATGACATATCTCTGAATGGATGCTCTCCACGCTGGCGATCCCGTCCACACCGCCAACCTGTAAGTCCTGTGATTTCCTCTTGGGGTCTCGATCCCCACGGTGGCGCCGGCTGAACAGCGAGCGCAGGGAGAGGCGTCTCTTCTTGGGGCCCTTCCTGACGGAGGGCAGGCTGATGGAGGAAGCTGCTGAGTGGAGGTCCCTCTCAGACCCAGAACCCCCCCGATCCCCCCTCAGCTGCTGCAGGCTCATCTCCCCACCAGAGGAGGCTCCTCCTCCACCAGGCAGGGGGGCATCCACAGGGAGGGAGGGGGATGGTGAGAGGGGCTGGGGGGACAGGGTGTTAAGGAGCAGGCGCAGGCTGGTAAGACATGGTGGTGGTCTCTGGTGGCGGCCTGGGCCTGCTCTCCAGGTCTGGTCTCGTATGGCCCACAGGGCTGGATCTGTTCTGGACACCACACTACCTGGAGGGAGAGAAGGAGTGGGTCAGTGACTGAACACAGAAACAGGGCCAGAGACAGACGTTTTGGTCAAGGGAAGTGTTCTCACTGTTTCAGTTAGAGAAGATATTTCCTCATTTAGTACAGAAAACATGCAACACTGGAAAAATTCCTCAACAGTTTACTAACATCAATAGATACTATCTAATGTGTGGTCAGAGAAGTGTTCTGGGACATAGTTAATGTCATGGAACATCTAAGTGGGTGCTGAAAAATATATACAGTAAGGAGTATTGGAGCACCGAAACAAGATAATTATACTACTTCCTGGTGAAACAACAAAGAGCAAGTCAAAGGTGCAGTACCAGTAATCACATCAAGACACAGCTCCAGGCCACCCCGGGGCCGTAATGGCTCCAGGCCACCCCGGGGCCGTAATGGCTCCAGGCCACCCCGGGGCCGTAATGGCTCCAGGCCACCCCGGGGCAGTAATGGCTCCAGGCCACCCCGGGGCCGTAATGGCTCCAGGCCACCCCGGGGCAGTAATGGCTCCAGGCCACCCCGGGGCAGTAATGGCTCCAGGCCACCCCGGGGCAGTAATGGCTCCAGGCCACCCCGGGGCAGTAATGGCTCCAACACTGACATCCGCACTGGATCAGATAATAGAACTCTGTACAATCCAGTATATAAACACTGTCCTGCTGCTGCCTAGTAGAGACCTGTGGTGACGGGACCACACACACCAGAGACCTGTGGTGACGGGACCACACACACCAGAGACCTGTGGTGACGGGACCACACACACCAGAGACCTGTGGTGACGGGACCACACACACCAGAGACCTGTGGTGACGGGACCACACACACCAGAGACCTGTGGTGACGGGACCACACACACCGTAGAGACCTGTGGTGACGGGACCACACACACCGTAGAGACCTGTGGTGACGGGACCACACACACCAGAGACCTGTGGTGACGGGACCACACACACCAGAGACCTGTGGTGACGGGACCACACACACCAGAGACCTGTGGTGACGGGACCACACACACCAGAGACCTGTGGTGACGGGACCACACACACCAGAGACCTGTGGTGACGGGACCACACACACCAGAGACCTGTGGTGACGGGACCACACACACCAGAGACCTGTGGTGACGGGACCACACACACCAGAGACCTGTGGTGACGGGACCACACACACCAGAGACCTGTGGTGACGGGACCACACACACCAGAGACCTGTGGTGACGGGACCACACACACCAGAGACCTGTGGTGACAGGACCACACACACCAGAGACCTGTGGTGACGGGACCACACACACCAGAGACCTGTGGTGACGGGACCACACACACCAGAGACCTGTGGTGACGGGACCACACACACACCAGAGACCTGTGGTGACGGGACCACACACACACCAGAGACCTGTGGTGACGGGACCACACACACCAGAGACCTGTGGTGACGGGACCACACACACCAGAGACCTGTGGTGACGGGACCACACACACCAGAGACCTGTGGTGACGGGACCACACACACACCGTAGAGACCTGTGGTGACCGGACCACACACACACCGTAGAGACCTGTGGTGACCGGACCACACACACACCGTAGAGACCTGTGGTGACCGGACCACACACACACCGTAGAGACCTGTGGTGACGGGACCACACACAGTAGAGACCTGTGATGACGGGACCACACACCGTAGAGACCTGTGACGGGACCATTGTGGAGTAAGGGCACACATACACACTAAATCATTTGTGAGCTTGATGTAGATCAAGTCTTGTTTAGACAACTTAAGATTCTGGCGCAGCTCCTCTTCTCCTACGCCCTCCCAACTTTCCTCAGAAGCAGCAGCCCTTCTTCACAACCATAGCCTCTTTAGGTAAACCACAGTGTCCACAGTGGCTACGACAAAACCTATTCCCCCTCAGGAGCCTAAAAAGATTTGGCATGGGTCCTCAGATCCTCAAAAGATTCTACAGCTGCACCATCAAGAGCATCCTGACTAGTTACATCACTGCCTGGTATGACAACGGCTCGGCCTCCGACCGCAAGGCACTACAGAGGGTAGTGCGTATTGGCCAGTACATCACTGGGGCCAAGCTTCCTGACATCCAGGACCTCTATACCAGGTGGTGTCAGAGGAAGGCACTAAAAATGGTTAGACTCCAGCCACCCTAATCATGGACTGTTCTCCCTGCTTCCGCACTGCAAGCGGTACCAGAGCGCAAAGTCTAGGTCCAAGAGGCTTCTAAACAGCTTCTACCCCCAAGCCATAAGACTCCTGAACATCTAATCTAATGGCTACCCTGACTATTTGCATTGCCCCCCCCCCCGTCATCTATGCATAGTTACTTTAATAACTCTACCTACATGTACATACTACCTCAACTAACCGGTTCCCCCACATATTGACTCTGTACCGGCACCCCCATGTATATGGTCTCGCTATTGTTATTTCACTGTTCCTCTTTAATTACTTGTTACTTTGATCTCTTATTCTTATCTGCATTTTTTGAAACTGCACTGTTGGTTAGGGGCTCGTAAGTAAGCATTTCACTGTAAGGTCTACACCGGTTGTATTTGGCACATGTGACTAATAAAATGCGATTTGATTACTCCCGGATCACCCAAGACTACGTGGCAGCGCATGACTCCAACACCATCTTCAAGTCTGCAGAGGACATGACAGTGGTAGGCCTGATCACTGACGACAAGATAGCTTACCGGGAGGTCAGAGACCTGGCAGTATGGTGCCAGGACAACAACCTCGCCCTCAACGTCAGCATGACAAAGGAGCTGATCATGGATTACAGGAACAGGAGGGCTTAGCACACTTTAGCTTGAAATGAAACCACTCAAAATTAGAAATGTGTATTACCTGGAAAAAAGTATAGCGTTAGCTAACTACAATCTTATCCGCATATATCATGTATGGCTGCCATGCCACGGTTGCCCTTAATTTGAAGATGGAATCCGGAGACAGGTGCTTTCTCCATCTCTGTAGTTATCATACTCTAATTCCACTGATTTCAAAACTTGATCCTCCAGAAAGTTGAGCAACACCACATAAAAATTTTAAAAGCAGCATTCGACAGGATTAACACAGACTGACCAGCTCAAATAGACAGAAGCCTGCTAATATGGCAGACCAATCCTAACTCGTCTCCTCTAACAGTTTTATTCATATTTACAGATGACATACAAGTTTGTTATTAAGGCACATGAAAGTTCACATGTTCCAGAAGTAATTTCTGCCCAAAAACAAATTTAGAAAGAATATAATAATAATTTAAAGCATGTTTAAATGGCTCTCCTGTGAAGCATGTTTAAATGGCTCTCCTGTGAAGCATGTTTAAATGGCTCTCCTGTGAAGCATGTTTAAATGGCTCTCCTGTGAAGTCATGACATGCCTAGTTTCCTGAAACGGGTCACATATTTGAAATCTGATATGGCTACTTGTGTCTGAAAATGAATGATATCAGAAGATGTATTTTTGCAGTCCTTCATGGACAGTTTTGAATAAGTCATACAAATAAGCATAGGATATTAAGTGCTCCAGGAATCAAATGTAATTTTATATTTTAGCATTGTGCACATGTTAGGCAGAGTTGAAAGGGGGACTCAACTCAAACACATCATCGTGTCTATGTAGAGTAAGATGATGCCAAGGATCTTTAACTGGTAGGCACAAACCACCTGAATATTGATATTCATCAAATGTCTTTGAAGGTTGGGTGACTGAGAAACTAATTACTAGAACAAGAACATTTTCAAACACCCAGAACATCAGGGGAGGACAACCCTCCTGGAGTGCAAGCAGGATGTTCATACCTTGAAAGCTGCCTATGGACCAGGAGGCCGCAGTCTGACTTGGTTAGCCACTGCCACAACCATCAACATTACAATTCTACTTTAAATGTCGCCCGCTAAAAATCTCAAAGTATCAAAGTGTTCGAATTGAGTGTGCATTCAATGTTCAAAGTGGTCGAATTGAGTGTGCATTCAATGTTCAAAGTGGTCGAATTGAGTGTGCATTCAATGTTCAAAGTGGTCGAATTGAGTGTGCATTCAATGTTCAAAGTGGTCGAATTGAGTGTGCATTCATTGTTCAAAGTGGTCGAATTGAGTGTGCATTCTATGTTCAAAGTGGTCAAATTGAGTGTGCATTCAATGTTCAAAGTGTTCGAATTGAGTGTGCATTCAATGTTCAAAGTGGTCGAATTGAGTGTGCATTCAATGTTCAAAGTAGTCGAATTGAGTGTGCATTCAATGTTCAAAGTGGTCGAATTGAGTGTGCATTCAATGTTCAAAGTGGTCGAATTGAGTGTGCATTCAATGTTCAAAGTGGTCGAATTGAGTGTGCATTCTATGTTCAAAGTGGTCAAATTGAGTGTGCATTTAATGTTCAAAGTGTTCGAATTGAGTGTGCATTCAATGTTCAAAGTGGTCAAATTGAGTGTGAAATTGAAACCTGGCAACATCCCTACGGTGAAGCATGGCGTTGGCTGCATCATGCTTTGGGGGTGTTTTTCAGCTGCAGGGACTGGGAGACTAGTCAGGATCGAGAGAAAGATGAAGCAAAGTACAGAGATCCTTGATGAAACCTGCTCCAGAGTGCTCAGAACCTCAGATGGGTGAAGGTTCACCTTCCAACAGGACAACGACCCTAAGCACACAGCCAACGCAAAGCAGAAGTGGCTTCGAGACAAACCTCAATATCCTTGAGTGGCTCAGCCAGAGCCCAGACTTGAACTCGATCGAACATCTATGGAGACCTAAAATAGCTGTGCAGCAACGCTTCCCATTCAACCTGAGAGCTTGAGAGGATCTGCAGAGAAGAATGGGAGAAACTCTACAAATACAGGCACGCCAAGTTTAGCATCACAACCAAGAAGACTCAAGACTGTAAAAGGCTGCCAAAGGTGCATCAACAAAGTACTGAGTAAAAGGTCTGACTACTTCTGTAAATAATCAGTAAAAAAAAAAGTTTATAAATTAGCAAAAACATTTGAACCTTTTTTGCTTTGTCATTAGGGTGGTCCTGTAGCTCAGTTGGTAGAGCATGGCGCTTGTAACGCCAGGGTAGTGGGTTCGATCCCCGGGACCACCCATACGTAGAATGTATGCACACATGACTGTAAGTCGCTTTGGATAAAAGCGTCTGCTAAATGGCATATATTATTATTATTATATTATTATGGGGTATTGTGTGTATAATGAAGAGGAAAAAAATATTTAATACATTTTAGAATAAAGCTGTAATGTAACAACATGTGTAAAAACTGAAGGGGTCTGAATACTTTCCAAATGTATTGTATGCATGTATAGAACTGACATGATCCCCTACTCTACATTGCTGAGAAAATCAATTCTGTAAACATTTCATTCAGTAATGTTACACCCTCCTGAACAGGCCACAGGTCAGGGCCTGGCTAATGGTCGGGGGTAGCGTCCCAGGGCCATTGGTCGGGGGTAGAGGAAACCTGGCCCCCTCTCTACGGTGAAGCATGGTGGTGGCAGCATCATGCCGTGGGGATGTTTTTCAGCGGCAGTGACTGGGGGACTAGTCTGGGTCGAGGGAAAGACGAACGGAGGAAAGTACAGAGAGATCCTTGATGAAAGGTGCTCTGGAGCCCTCAGGACCTCAGACTGGGGTGAAGGTTCACCTTCCAACAGGACAACAACCGTAAGCACACAGCCACTCCTGCATTGTCTTGGCTATCGGACAAGACTCTGAATGTCCTTGAGGCCCTGCCAGAGCCCGGTCTTGAACCCGAACTAACAATATGGAGAGACCTGAAAATAGCTGTGCAACGGCGCTCCCCATCCAACCTGACAGAGCTTGAGAGGATCTGTAGAGAAGAATGGGATAAACTCCCCAAATACAGGTGTGCCAAGCATGTACCAAGCATGTACCATCATCCCCAGGAAGATTACTTATGTAAAGCTGATACATGTTTTTATTCATAATAAATTAGCAAATATATTTCTAAAAACCTGTTTTTGCTTTGTCATTATGGGGTATTGGGTGTAGATTTAAGAGAAAAAAATGATAAAATGTTAGAATAAAGCTGTAACGTAACAAAGCAAAACAAGTCAATCAAATCAAATGTATTTATATAGCCCTTCGTATATCAGCTGATATCCCAAAATGCTGTACAGAAACCCAGCCTAAAACCCCAAACAGCAAACAATGCAGGTGTAGAAGCACGGTGGCTAGGAAAAACTCACTAGAAAGGCCAAAACCTAGGAAGAGAGAGGAACCAGGCTATGTGGGATGGCCAGTCCTCTTCTGGCTGTGCCGGGTGGAGATTATAACAGAACATGGCCAAGATGTTCAAATGTTCATAAATGACCAGCATGGTCAAATAATAATAATCACAGTGGTTGTCGAGGGTGCAACAGGTCAGCACCTCAGGAGTAATTGTCAGTTGACTTTTCATAGCCGATCATTAAGAGTATCTCTACCACTCTTGCTGTCTCTAGAGTTGAAAACAGCAGGTCTGGGACAGGTAGCCCCCACCACAGGTAGCCCCCCACCACAGGGAGCGCCCCACCACAGTTTGGAACCACTGATTTAAAGCGCAATAATGTGTTCTCTCTCAAGTACATTGCCATGATTGTCAGCTATGTAGCTGCTCTGGGGCTGGGCGATATGGCCTAAAACTCATACAGTGGTTCTTCCTTTAAAAGTTGCGTCATACTGCAGCACAGCTTGCTGCGGGCTGCCGCAGAATTCTATGGCACGTTATTTAAGTGTCAGCCATTGTTGCCATTCATGGTAGTTAGTGCTAGTTTGACCACCAGAGGGCATCTTTGAGAAGCTAAGTTACTGAAATGATATAGGCCTAAGCTTCAAGAAGCAAATGGTGCCTTGAATTGAACAGACTATATGGGATTGATTTTAGAAATGTAGCTTCATACATTTGAACATTATGGTTTTTCTCTTCCAAGAGAAAAACAAATGTGAGTATAGTACGGAATAATCCTTACATTTCCACATAAACATCTGATTGATTTATAAAGACCAGTCCCCATGCTGTGTCATTCAGTGACATTTATTCCCATAGTAATTCCTTATGGATCCATCCAGATGTTAGACAACATTTGGTGGGCTATGCAAAAGATATGGGAGTAGTGACATGCCTCACAAACATCCATTTAAAGTCCCTAAAGTTGGCAAAGGAGTCCTGTTGATAGCCCATCAAGGATAAGTTGTCTGCAGAGTTCAAACACTTGTGAATGCCTCCAGCTGTACATAACTATTTAAATAAAAAAACACAGCATCTACAGTGGTACAAGTATATATATTTTTTTTACGTTTTTAAAATATATAATGTTTATTATGCTACTGCCTACAGTACATAGTAAACATGGTAAAGTACTTAAGTCCTTACATAAGGGAGAGCAGGCCATGTCCAAACTTTCTCAGTGACCTCACGTACTCATGAACTCAGTCTTTAACACTTTTTCAGGTTGCATCACTAGTGAGACTCATGTATACTGTGATCGCTCATCTTTGTTGTTGTGAGTTTTAGGGGAAGGGGCTTGGGAGAAAGAGGTGAAGCTAGAGGTTTCACTCTCACCAAAAAACAGTCTAAAATAAGACCAATGCATTTCTATGCGCTTATTTTGACCCCAAGCTTGTCGCCTGCCTTCCCTCCTTCGGGACAAGACTCCCACTGTTAGGGGGAGACATGAGCATCTCATTTAGATCTCTGGTGTAATTGGGAAGGTGCACATAAGGAGTGAAGGAGACGAAACCAAAAAGACATGAGAACAAGTAGACAAACGCTCATAATAAAACCTTGATTGTTGCGATACAGACATTTGGAATTTCACAAAACAGCATTAATTCGATATATCACATCGGCTCTAAACTGCTCTACTGATAATCTCAGTACGTCCTCCCTGGGATGATAATCTACTGTTGGCGTCGGGGAATGCCAACCCCCCCCAGACAAACGCCTTTGGTCACCGTTCCACGGGATCGGGCAATACTCAGCATATCATAAGGTCCTAAATAATGGCCAAGTCTACCTCTCTCCCTGCTCGACTGAATCGCTTGGTAGTAACAAACAAGTCCTCCAACACCTATCAAAAACTGCTAAACTACCCTCCTGTTCCCCGGCCCTGACACCACCGAGCCAGCCTCGACCCCGGACCTGACACCGTCGAGCCAGCCTCAACCCCGGCCCTGACACCACCGAGCCAGCCTCGATCCCGGCCCTGACACCGCCGAGCCAGCCTCGACCCCGGCCCTGACACCGCCGAGCCAGCCTCGATCCCGGCCCTGACACCGCCGAGCCAGCCTCGACCCCGGCCCTGACACCGCCGAGCCAGCCTCGACCCCGACACCGCCGAGCCAGCCTCGACCCCGACACCGCCGAGCCAGCCTCGACCCCGACACCGCCGAGCCAGCCTCAACCCCGGCCCTGACACCGCCGAGCCAGCCTCAACCCCGGCCCTGACACCGCCGAGCCAGCCTCAACCCCGGCCCTGACACCGCCGAGCCAGCCTCAACCCCGGCCCTGACACCGCCGAGCCAGCCTCAACCCCGGCCCTGACACCGCCGAGCCAGCCTCAACTCCGGCCCTGACACCGCCGAGCCAGCCTCGACCCGGCCCTGACACCGCCGAGCCAGCCTCGACCCCGGCCCTGACACCGCCGAGCCAGCCTCAACCCCGGCCCTGACACCGCCGAGCCAGCCTCAAACCCCGGCCCTGACACCGCCGAGCCAGCCTCGATCCCGGCCCTGACACCACCGAGCCAGCCTCGATCCCGGCCCTGACACCGCCGAGCCAGCCTCAACCCCGGCCCTGACACCACCGAGCCAGCCTCGATCCCGGCCCTGACACCGCCGAGCCAGCCTCGACCCTGACACCGCCGAGCCAGCCTCGACCCTGACACCGCCGAGCCAGCCTCAACCCCGGCCCTGACACCGCCGAGCCAGCCTCAACCCCGGCCCTGACACCGCCGAGCCAGCCTCAACCCCGGCCCTGACACCGCCGAGCCAGCCTCAACCCCGGCCCTGACACCGCCGAGCCAGCCTCGACCCCGGCCCTGACACCGCCGAGCCAGCCTCGACCCCGGCCCTGACACCGCCGAGCCAGCCTCAACCCCGGACCTGACACCGCCGAGCCAGCCTCAACCCTGGGCTCCTGATACCCAAAGGAATGAAAAGCAGTGGAATCATCGTCAAATCATCACCACCGCCACAGTGGGTGACTGCTGTGGTCCCATGATTTCTCTCGAGTTCACAAGCTCCAAGATTAACTTTGACTGCCCAAAAATATCCAAGTCACTATACGCGATCCCAGACTCTGCTTTTGGCATGCAAGCTGTTTTAATTAGTTCCCAGCATCCAGTGCAAGATAGAGAGGTAAATTCACTACCGAACTGCCTCCAATAAGAACGAAAACAGCCTAAACCCAACAGTCAGAACATGTTACGTTTTTTCAAACTGTCAATCACACTCGAGTAATCTGAGACCCACGAGCTAAACCCAAGGGACTACTAAGGGGGAGGGGGGGTTCTTGAACATTTGCTGTGTCATTCCAAAAAGTGATCAAATTCAACATCTTCTCACAGACTCCAACCTTGACGTCGACTGCCTTTCAGAGACATGGCTCCATAAAAACTCTACATCTGCTGCTTTGTGCCTGGCTACAATCTTTTCAGGAGAGACAGGATGGAAGGAAGAGGGGGTCTGCCCGGCTACAATCTTTTCAGGAGAGACCGGATGGAAGGAGGAGGGGGTCTGCCCGGCTACAATGTTTTCAGGAGAAACAGGATGGAAGGAAGAGGGGTCTGCCAGGCTACAATGTTTTCAGGAGAGACAGGATGGAAGGAAGAGGGGGTCTGCCCGGCTACAATGTTTTCAGGAGAAACAGGATGGAAGGAAGAGGGGTCTGCCAGGCTACAATGTTTTCAGGAGAGACAGGATGGAAGGAGGAGGGGGTCTGCCCGGCTGCAATGTTTTCAGGAGAGACAGGATGGAAGGAAGAGGGGGTCTGCCCGGCTGCAATGTTTTCAGGAGAGACAGGATGGAAGGAAGAGGGGGTCTGCCCGGCTGCAATGTTTTCAGGAGAGACAGGATGGAAGGAAGAGGGGGTATGCCCAGCTACAATGTTTTCAGGAGAGACAGGATGGAAGGAGGAGGGGGTCTGCCCGGCTGCAATGTTTTCAGAAGAGACAGGATGGAAGGAAGAGGGGGTCTGCCCGGCTACAATGTTTTCAGGAGAGACAGGATGGAAGGAAGAGGGGGTCTGCCCGGCTACAATGTTTTCAGGAGAGACCGGATGGAAGGAAGAGGGGGTCTGCCCGGCTACAATGTTTTCAGGAGAGACAGGATGGAAGGAAGAGGGGGTCTGCCAGGCTACAATGTTTTCAGGAGAGACAGGATGGAAGGAAGAGGGGGTCTGCCCGGCTACAATGTTTTCAGGAGAGACAGGATGGAAGGAAGAGTGGGTTTGATTATTTACATTAAAGAACATATCCGATGTAAACAAAATGAGCGGCCGTGATAATGAACTAGAAGGTATTGGCCTAAAGTCGCCTCAAATGCCTAATAGCCTTCAGGAATGTACAGACCCCTTTACACCAAAACACTGTTTTTGACCAATTTAATTAAGGGAATGTCATTTCAGGACATTATTCATCTTAAAATGGGAGACTTTAACATGAATTATGAAGACAAGTCTTGTAGGAAAATCCTAAAACGGATCATAAATACCTTTGACCTCACAGCTCATAAAAAGGCCAACCAGGGTGACTTGTCTTACGGACAGAACCCCTCCACTGGTTTCTTGGGCACAGCACCAGTGAATGACACTCATAAGGGAGGTTTCTGAGTCAGAGGTGAACAAGATGATTGGCTCTCTAATGAACTAAAGCCAAAGATGTTTGGTCTGGACTCTACCTTAGGGGGGGGGGTCCAAGGGTCTGGAGGTCAACCATAAGAACACCCATCTTTAAATCGTCTACGTCTACACGCAATGCAGTTTGGCTTCAGAACAAACCACTCCACAGAAATGGCCAACTACTTTCTTCTGGAAAACGTGAAGTCCAAGATAGAGCAATGTTACAAGGGTCTCAGTGACTCATGTTTCCATCTCAATGTAAGAAGAAGTAAAAAACAGTCTGTATGTTCTTCACAAAGAGGACAACCGATGCTACTGAACCAGATGTCGAAACCCTAGACCGACTCCAATCTGCATACCGCCCCAACAGATACACAGATGATGCAATCTCTACTGCACTTCACACTGCCCTTTCCCACCTGGACAAAAGCAACACCTGTGTGAGAATGCTGTTAATTTACTACAGCTCAGCATTCAACACCATAGTGCCCTCAAAGCTCATCACTAAACTAAGGACTCTGGGACTAAACACCTCCTCCAACAACTGGATCCTGGACTTTCTGGCGGGCCGTCCCCAGGTGGTAAGGGTAGGTAACAATACATACTCCATGCTGATCCTCAACACAGGGCCTCTTCAGGGGTGTGTGCTCAGTCCCCTCCAGTACCCCCTGTTCACTCATGACTGCATGGCCAGGCACAACTCCAACACCATCATTCAATTTGCAGACGACACAACAGCGGTAGGCCTGATCATCGACGAGACAGCCTATAGGGAGGTCAGAGACCTGGCCTGGTGCTGCCAGGACAACAACCTCTCCCTCAACGTGATCAAGACAAAGGAGCTGATCGTGGACTACAGGAAAAGGAGGACCGAGCACGCCCACATTCTCATCGACAGGGCTGTAGTGGAGCAGGTTGAGAGCTTCAAGTTCCTTGGTGTCCACATCACCAATAAGCCATCATGGTCCAAACACACCAAGACAGTCATGAAGAGGGCATGACAAAGCCTATTCCCCCTCAGGAGACTGAAAAGATTTGTCATGTCTCCTCGAACCCTCAATAAGTTCTACAGCTGCACCATAGCACTGGTTGCATCTGTCTGGTATGGCAACTGCTCGGCCTCCGACTGCAAGGCACTACAGGGTAGTGTGAACGGCCCAGTATATCACTGGGGCAAAGCTTCCTGACATCCAGTACCTCTATACCAGGCGGTGTCAGAGGAAAGCCCTACAAATTGTCAAGGACTCCAGCCACCCTTGTCATCGACTTCACGCTGCTACCGCATAGCAAGCGGAACCGGAGCGCAAAGTCTAGGTCCAAGAGGCTTCTTAACAGATTCTACCCCCAAGCTATAAGACTCCTGAACAGCTAATAAATTGGTTATTTGCACCCCCCTTTTACATTACTGCTACTCTGTTTATTATCTATGCATAGTCACTTTAACTCTACCCAGATGTACATATTACCTCAATTACCTTGACTAACCTGCGCCTCCACACATTGACTCTGACCCCCTGTATATAGCCATGCTACTGTTATTTTACCACTAATGTTTAATCATTTGTTTTACAAAAAAAAACTTTTTCTTAAAACTGCATTGTTGGTTACGGGCATGAGGTCCTAAGCATTTCACTGTAAGGTCTACTACACCTTTTGTATTCAGCATTTTACTGTGAGGTCAACACCAGCTGTATTCAGCATTTCACTGTGAGGTCTACTACACCTGTTGTATTCAGCATTTCACTGTGAGGTCTACTACACCTGTTGTATTCAGCATTTCACTGTGAGGTCTACTACACCAGTTGTATTCAGCATTTCACTGTAAGGTCTACTACACCCGTTGTATTCAGCATTTCACTGTAAGGTCTACTACACCCGTTGTATTCAGCATTTCACTGTGAGGTCTACTACACCTGTTGTACTCAGCATTTCACTGTAAGGTCTACTACACCCGTTGTATTCAGCATTTCACTGTAAGGTCTACTACACCCGTTGTATTCAGCATTTCACTGTAAGGTCTACTACACCCGTTGTATTCAGCATTTCACTGTGAGGTCTACTACACCAGTTGTATTCAGCATTTCACAGTAAGGTCTACTACACCAGTTGTATTCAGCATTTCACAGTAAGGTCTACTACACCCGTTGTATTCAGCATTTCACTGTAAGGTCTACACATGCTGTATTTGGCGCATGTGACAAATAAGATTTGATTTGACTAGTTGGGCCGAAGCTGGCTGTACCAACATTAAAACCCATTCAGTGCATCTACAAACAGGCTCTCAAAGTGCTTGATAGAAAGCCCAATAGACACTGTTAAATTACATTTACATTTAAATCCTCAGAAAGCATGAGCTCCTATATTGGGAAAATCTTGTGCAATACAGCGACATGTCTTGTATTCGGCAGGAAGCCTGGCAGGTAGGAGCACTGAGCCAGTAACCGAAAGGTTGCTGGATCGAATCCCTTAGCTGACTAGGTACAAATCTGTCGTTCTGGCCCTGAGCAAGGCAGTAAACCTACTGTTCCCCGTGCGCCAAAGACGTGGATGAATACATTCAGTTGTACAACTGACTAGGTATCCCCCTTTCCAGATCCTAAATGGCCTGGCTCCCCTCCACTTAATATCCCAAAGCCACTGCGGCAGATCCACAAGGTCTGCCATGAGAGGTGACTGTATAGTTCCCTTAAGGAAAAGCACCTTTAGTAAATCCGCTCTCTCTGTTAGAGCTTCCCATGTCTGGAATACACTGCCATCAGACACACATAACTGCACCACATATCACACTTTCACAAAAAACAAAGACATGGCTAAAGGCCAATATGATTTGTGAACATAAAGCTGTGTACTGGCGCTTTCCCATGTTGTCTGTTGATTGTTTAGTGTAAACGGCTATTGTTTTAATAACCTGCTGAGGGACTGCAGTTGAAAATTACCCGGCTCGCTAGAACTTTTACTGTAAAGTTGATTAACGTGCACTGTCCCTGTAAACATAAACGCAATAAAGTCAATTCAATTGCTAGCTAGCTAATAGCTACAATAACACAAAAGAAGCCAAACATGAACATTAGCTCGCAAACACAAAGCTAGCTCGTTAGCTGAAAATGCTAATTGATCAGAACTCCGGGTAAAATATGTTGGGCAGTTAGCTAGTCAGATGCCAACATCAGTGTCTAGTTGGCTGGTAAACTGTCTGAAATGTATTTTGTACAATTTGCTCGCTAGCTAACGTCAACTAAATGGCTTTCTGTATAACGTTACAATTTATAAAGTAGTCAAAAAGGACAGTCGCAACATATTTGTAAGCAAATATAACTAGCCTATTCGCTATCTAATTTGAAACTATTTCAAACATTTGGAGGAGGGGGGTGTTTTCATGTTAGCTAGTTAGTCATCCAGAAGGCTAACAGTAGCTAGCGGGCGACAGCCAACACTTCGGGGAAGTCGAAACTCATCCGGGCGGTTTTTACCAAAGAAATGTTCCTGGTATGAAAACAGAAGCTTAGCGAAGTTATCTAGGCAGGAGAATCGAGTTTAGTAACATATTACAGAACAAAACGAATAACTACATTAAAAGGTTAAATTGAAAGCGTATTATCTATCCTGAGCTAACTAGTTAGCTTTGCAGGCCGTCGTTGCATTGATTTAGGAAGCTACTTCATTCCGACTTACCGTTTCAAAAACAAAGATCCACCTCACGGTTTGTCCCGTAAAGGGGGGGGTGGGGTTGAACTACAACGATTCACCGATGTCACTTCGGTATAAAAGTGGATTGATCACAAAATGGCATTTGTGTTCTTCGTTGTAACGGGTTACTTCTCCGTTCCAGACTTCTGCCCTTCCCATTGGAAACACCGACCGACCGGCTCCTTGTGGATGGATTCAAACGATCACTACGGAATCTCGCGAGGACACGTACACAGTTGTTCAAGTCTTTGGACAGGCCCTTGTGGTACAGGCAAAAGTTGCATTGTGGTCACGGACCAGGCTGCCCCATTAATAAAACATTAAGTGAAACCTTTTCAGGAAACATTACAGTTCAATGTGTCTCCTAAAGAAGGAAACACTACACGGCTCAATGCCTCCTAAAGCAGGAAGCACTACATAGTTCAATATTTCTCCTAAAGCAGGAAACATTGCAGTTCAATATGCATCCTAAAGCAGGACACACTACAAGGTTCAATATTTCTCCTAAAGCAGGAAATATTACAGTTCAATATGCCTCCTAAAGCTGGGCTCCCAAGTGGCCCAGCAGTCTAAGGCACTGCATTTCAGTGTTAGAGGTGTCACTACAGACCCTGGTTCAATTCCAGGCTGTGTCACATTAAGTCATCCAGGTTGGGGTGTGGCCGGGGTAGGCTGTCATTGTTAATATGAATTTCTTCTGAACTGACTTGCCTAGTTAAATAAAGCAATGTGTCATGACTGGCCGGGCCAAATTACTGTGGACCACAAACCTACAAAGAGATCTCTCACACCAGAGGGGAAGAGATGGAGATGGGGGGTTTTATGACACCTCACGCCCATTTTAAATCTAAGGCAGCAGACAATATTCCTTTGTCCTCTCACTATGGAGAACGGGGCTCAGAACATTAACATGCAATAAATGGACTTTGGGACAATATCACATTTCTTTATAAAGCCCTTCTTACATCAGCTGAAATCTCAAAGTGCTGTACAGAAACCCAGCCTAAAACCCCAAACAGCAAGCAATGCAGGTGTAGAAGCACGGTGCCTAGGAAAAACTCCCTAGAAAGGCCAGAACCTAGGAAGAAACTCCCTAGAGAGGAACCAAGCTATGAGGGTTGGCCAGTCCTCTTCTGGCTGTGCTAGGTGGAGATTATAACAGAACATGTTCAAATGTTCATAAATGACCAGCATGGTCAAATAATAATAATCACAGTGGTTGTCGAGGGTGCAACAGGTCAGCACCTCAGGAGTAAATGTCAGTTGGCTTTTCATAGCTGATCATTCAGAGTATCTCTACCGCTCCGGCTGTCTCTAGACAGTTGAAAACAGCAGGTCTGGGACAGGTAGCACGTCTGGTGAACAGGTCAAGGTTCCATAGCCGCAGGCAGAACAGTTGAAACTGGAGCAGCAGCACGGCCAGGTGGACTGGGGACAGCAAGGAGTCATCATGCCAGGTAGTCCTGAGGCATGGTCCTAGGGCTCAGGTCCTCTGAGAGAGAGAACGAAAGAGAGAATTAGAGAGAGCATACTTAAATTCACACAGGACACCGGATAAGACAGGAGAAATACTCCAGATATAACAGACTGACCCTAGCCTCCCGACACATAAACTACTGCAGCTTAAATACTGGAGGCTGAGACAGGAGGGGTCAGGAGACACTGTGGCCCCATCAGATGATACCCCCGGACATGGCCAAACAGGCGGATATAACCCCACCCATTTTTCTAAAGCACAGCCCCCACACCACTAGAGGGATATCTTCAACCACCAACTTACCATCCTGAGACAAGGCCGAGTATAGCCCACAATAGGTTTCGTCAGCCACAATGGTCGTAATGACGATATAGGAAAATTAATGTTGTTTTTGTTATGTTATTACAAATTAAAGGACAACGTTATAATGAAAACATTGTAACTTTAAGAATTTTCCTAGTACAGTATATGCTTGATGTTTGCATATTGTACGTTGTCCAGATCAAAGAGAATGTTTCTGTAAAGATGAAATGTGAAGGTAGTTGTCTAAATCAAATCTGAGTCAAATCCAGACCTTGCCTCATGACTAGGTACGCCCAGACGATCTTGCCATAAAAGCAGAAACGCCTATTTATGACCCGAGGGTATAAAACTTGCAGACTAAGTGACCTGAGCTTCAGCCAAGGTTTGAGTAGTCAACAACCCCAAAACACAACACGAGGTTGAAGACAAAGGAACCTTTTATCTATCCGTGCTATGGATGAGTAGTTACGTTTAAGAGGGTGAATTCAAGCAGGACCACCCGGTCACCACTCTCCATCGAATCGTGTGTCTACACTGCTTTTATTCCTACGCTGTGAGCCCTGAGCTACAGGGCTGTCAGTTCTCAAAAGACCCCATTCAGAACAAGGGCGAGGAGACAGACCACTAAGACAAAGGACACTGACATTGTGAGGACAACCATAGAGTTACACCCTGTAACCAGAGACGTGTGTCATCAGAGAAGCCGAAACTCGTTCACGTCGGAGACTTTCGACTCGTAATTACATCATTATATTCTGACCCATAAGAGACGGCAGTCCGGTTCAAGGTTAGGGTTAAACTAGGCCTAGTTTCCAAATGTACCCAAGTGTGCTTTCTCTCTTTTAAATCCCCATCTTGTGTAACACGTGTCATATTGTGTTGGCCCACTAGGGAGCTGTTTCGTTGTACTAAGTTCTAATCAATAGCCTAGACTGTGTGTTTGTGTATCTTATATTATCATTTTAGCTTGTTAGTAAATAAATAATCAACTCAATTGGTGTGGTACGGACTTATTTGTTGAGACTTGGGTCCGTGCAGATTCCCTGATTATACGACGTTCAGAATGAGACTGTAGAGGAAATTGATTGATTAGCAGCTGTTTGTAAAATCGATATTCTGATATTCTTTGAGTTAATTTGGGAAATAGAAACTCAATAAAACCAAACTTTACCATGGTGCCCCAGGTTAATGAGTTAATAATTACCTCATTCATTTAATCACTTTGTTTGAACTGTTAATCACTCGATGAGCAGCAGTCGTCACATTAATCAATACAACGTCACGACAAGTGTCTCTGTGTGTGACGTGAAGATGTCACTAAGCTTCCAATGAATTGTAGGAATGACTCACCTTTTAAAATGATTGACTGTAGTTCTGTGATGACTAAACTGAACAGATGTTTTGGTTGCTTGAAGGGGGGAAGAATTCACCCCATTCCTTCATCAGTGGAAGCCTGGAATGTCAGTTGGGGCCACCTGGAGGAAAATAAGATTTGGAAATTCTAAAAGTACATCAGTTGTGATTGAATGGATGGGGTTTCGGTCACTAACCTATAGTGGAGACCTCATAGGCGGCACTCTCTCTCCTTCTCCCACTTGGAACACATGATGAGGGCCAATGAGGACTGATTCTGCCACAGTTTGAGCGCTGACTAGTCCAACCCTTTTACAGTGCCTTCAGAAGGTATTCACACCCCTTGACTTTTTCCCCCTAAAAAAAGTTGTGTTACAGCCTGAATTTAAAATGGATTAAATTGAGATTTTTTTTTGTCGCTAGTCTACACACAATACCCCATAATGTCAAAGTGGAATTATGCTTTTGGAATCTTATACAAAGTAATTTAAAATGAGAAGTTGAAATTTCTTGAGTCATTAAGTATTCACCACTTTGTTATAGCAAGTTCAGGAGTAAAAATGTGATTAACAAGTCACATAATAAATTGCATGGACTCACTCTGTGTGCAATAATAGTGTTTAACTTGATTTTTGAATGACCTCATCTCTGTACCCCAGACATACAATTATCTGTAAGCTCCCTCAGTCAAGCAGTGAATTTCAAACACAGATTAAACCACAAAGACCAGGGAGGTTTTACAATGCCTCTCAAAGGGCACCTATTGGTAGATGGGTACAAAAATAAATAGACATTGAATATCCCTTTGAGCATGGTGAAGTTATTAATTACAAAGATACAGGCGTCCTTCCTAACTCAGTTGCCGGAGAGGAAGGAAACCGCTCAGGGATTTCACCATAAGGCCAATGGTGACTTTAAAACAGTTACAGAGTTTAATAGCTGTGATAGGAGAAAACTGAGGATGGATCAACAACATTGTAGTTATTCCACAATACTAACCTAAATGACAGAGTGAAAATAAGGAAACCTGTACAGAATAAAAATATTCCAAAACATGCATCATGTTTGCAACAATGCACTAAAGTCATACTGCAAAAAATGTGGCAAAGAAATGAACTTTTGGTCCTGAATGCAAAGTGTTATGTTTGGGACAAATCCAATACAACACATTACTGAGTACCCTTCTGTCACGTCTACTCCCGCTCCGGCGTTCAACGTCACTGGTTTACTAACCACCGGTCCTGGCAGCCTATCATTACTCACACCCCATCATTAGGCACACCTGGACTTTATCATTACCCTGATTACACCCCATTTATTTAGCCCTCATTTGTCATCAGTCCTTAGGTGTTATTGCTCGTGTCTCATGTTCAGTATGCGGCCCATGTTTGTTATTTTGTATCTGTTCTGTTTTAAAGTCCCCTTCTGCACCTGCTTTCTGACTCCCGGAGTACATGTTACACACTCTCCATATTTTCAAGCATACTGGTGGCTGCATCATGTTATGGGTATTATGCTTGTAATTTTTACGGACTGGGGAGTTTATAAGGATAAAAATAAACAGAATAGAGCTAAGCACAGGCTTAATCATAGAGAGGATCACCTCACTTCTAGTCCTTAGGAATGTATTATTTTGTGTATTATTTTTTACATTGTTTGCCCAGAAAATCTTAAGTGTTATTACATACAGCCGGGAAGAACTATTAGATATCAGAGCCACGTCAGCTTACCAACATTACGACCAGGAATACGACTTTCCTGAAACTGATCCTTCGTTCAAATCACCACCCAGGGCATTTGATCTGAATCCAGAGGCCGAGCCAAAACAAACGTCGCCGCAGAAGAGGTAGACGGAGCGGCCTTCTGGTCAGACATCAGAGGTGTGCACACCACCCACCACTTCCGAGTATGTTACTCGCCAATGTCAAGTCTCTAGATAACAAGGTAGACAAAATTAGGGCAAGGGTTGCTTTCCAGAGAGACATCAGGCATTGTAACATACTCTGTTTTACAGAAACATGGCTCTCTCGGGATATGTTGTCAGAGTCGGTACAGCCACCTGGATTCTTTATGCGTTGCGCCTAGAGGAATAAACATCTCTCCGGGAAGAAGAAGGACGGGGGTGTATGTTTCATGATTAACAACTCATGGTGTAATCGTAACAACATACAGGAACTCAAGTCCTTTTGTTCACCTGACCTAGAATTCCTCACAATTTTGCCAGCCCGGGTTGCGCAATCGATATACTGATAGAATTTAGGGAGTCTTGTTTTCAGATTAGCCTTGTTAAAATCCCCATCTACAATAAATGCAGCCTCAGGATATGTGGTTTCCAGTTTACATAGAGTCAAATCAAGTTCATTCAGGGCCGTCGATGTGTCTGCTTGGGGGGAATATACACGACTGTGATTATGATCGAAGAGAATTCTCTAGGTAGATAATGCGGTCTGCATTTGATTGTGAGGAATTCTAAGTCAGGTGAACAAAAGGACTTGAGTTCCTGTATGTTGTTATGATCACATCCCGTCTGGTTAATCATAAGGCATACACCCCCGCCATTCTTATTTCCAGAGAGATGTTTGTTTCTGTCGGCTCGATGTGTGAAGAAACCAGGTGGCTGTACCAACTCCAATAGCGTGTCTTGAGTGATCCATGTTTCCGTGAAACAAATAACGTTACAATCTCTGATGTCTCTCTGGAAGGCAACCCTTCCTCAGATTTTGTCTACCTTGTTGTCAAGAGACTGAACATTGGCGAGTAGTATACTCGGGAGCAGTGCTCGATGTGCCCGTCCAGAAGACCGCTCCGTCTGCCCCTTCTGCTGCTCCGTGGTTTTGTGCAGCTGGCTGGGATCCGATCCATTGTCCTGGGTGGTGGGCCAAACAGAGGATCCACTTCGGGAAAGTTATTTTCCTGGTCGTAATGTTGGTGATTTGACTTTGCTCTTATATTCAATAGTTCCTCCCAGCTGTATGTAATAAAACCTCAGATTTCATGGGGTAACAATGTAAGAAATAACAAAATAGTGCATAGTTTCCAGTTCATAAATGACCAGCATGGTCAAAGCGAGACAGCCATCTCTGTCTGTGCTGGATATCGGTTTATACGCTGATCCGGTGAGTGAGTTTATAAGGAAGTGCATTGGAAATGTTGTACCCACTGTGACTATTAAAACCTACCCTAAACAGAAACCGTGGATAGTTGGCGGAATTCGGGCAAAACTAAAAGCGGGAACCACCGCGTTTAACCAAGGTAAGGGAATACCCCCCTGTATTGGACAAAAATGAATGGCATGTCATTGGCATCGGACAAACCATATACACATTGGCCAATACCACCCAATTCGGCGTTGATTCATCCAAAGTGTATTGCAAATGCCATATGGTAATTGCCAGTTGTAACACTTTAAAAATTCAACAGGGGGCAAATGCGCTCCACCGGGGTTTTTCATATTGGATATGTAACCCAAATTAATGTCCAAAAGTAAAATTTTGAAAAAATGAACTTTTTTTCAAAAACTTATCACCCCTTAAAAAAGTGCTTTCTGGACCGTTTTTCGAAATTCTTTCGATTTTTTTGTCAATTACACATGTGTAAGAACTGTATGAATATACTTTTGTCCAATTTTATTATCATAATTTTTTAAAAAAAAAATTTATATGCGCATAAGGAATATGTTTTGTCCAATTCCAATATGATTTCATAGGAAGTCAAAAGTCAAAAGTCAAAAATGTCAAAATTTTGTAAAAAACTTCACACACCCATAAAAAAGTGCTTTCTGGACCGTTTTTCGAAATTCTTTCGATTTTTTGTCAATTACACATGTGTAAGAACTGTATGAATATACTTTTGTCCAATTTTATTATCATAATTTTTTTAATTTTTTATATGCGCATAAGGAATATGTTTTGTCCAATTCCAATATGATTTCATAGGAAGTCAAAAGTCAAAAGTCAAAAATGTCAAAATTTTGTAAAAACTTCACACACCCATAAAAAAGTGCTTTCTGGACCGTTTTTCGAAATTCTTTCGATTTTTTGTCAATTACACATGTGTAAGAACTGTATGAATATACTTTTGTCCAATTTTATTATCATAATTTTTTTTTTTTTTTTTTTTACATGCGCATAAGGAATATGTTTTGTCCAATTCCAATATGATTTCATAGGAAGTCAAAAGTCAAAAGTCAAAAATGTCAAAATTTTGTAAAAACTTCACACACCCTTAAAAAGTGCTTTCTGGACCGTTTTTGAAATTCTTTCAATTTTTTTGTCAATTACACATGTGTAAGAACTGTATGAATATACTTTTGTCCAATTTTATTATCATAATTTTTTTTTTTTTTTTTTACATGCGCATAAGGAATATGTTTTGTCCAATTCCAATATGATTTCATAGGAAGTCAAAGTCAAAAGTCAAAAATGTCAAAATTTTGTAAAAAACTTCACACACCCTTAAAAAGTGCTTTCTGGACCGTTTTTTGAAATTCTTTCAATTTTTTTGTCAATTACACATGTGTAAGAACTGTATGAATATACTTTTGTCCAATTTTATTATCATATTTTTTTATATATTTTTTTAAATTGTGCATAAGGATTTTTTTGTGGGCCAAATGACGTAAGAAATTTGACATGCTCAAAAATCCTGCAGAAATGCAAAATTGACTGGCCTGATGAACTCGGGATGGCCGGGCAGTGATAGTTGTTCCTTTCCATCACTCGTTGTGTTGACTTCATCATGTCCATTTTGTGATGTTTTTTCACTATATAATCATATTGCAAGTGCACGTGCATTTGCAATATGTTTCAATGTGCATTTACCATATGAAATTTGACCTTGCTCAAAAATGCAAAATTGACTGGTCTGATGAACACAGGATGGCCGAGCAGTGATAGTTGTACATTTCCATCACTCGTTGTGTTGATTTCATCATCTCCGTTAGGTGATGTTTTTACACTATAGAATCATATTGCAAATGCACGTGCATTGTTGTGCAACTGGTAACCCAAAAATAAAAATATGGTTGTAAATGCATTTACCGGTCATTCTGATATTAATGCTCGCTATGGGAACACAGGATGGCCGGGCAGTGATAGTTGTACATTTCCATCACTCGTTGTGTTGATTTCATCATGTCCATTAGGTGATGTTTTTACACTATAGAATCATATTGCAAGTGCGCGCGCATTTGCAATATGTTTCAATGTGCATTTACCATATGAAATTTGACATGCTCAAAAATGCAAAATTGACTGGTCTGATGAACACAGGATGGCTGAGCAGTGATAGTTGTACATTTCCATCACCTGTTGTGTTGATTTCATCATGTCCATTTGTTTATGTTTTCTCACTTTTGCAAAGTCACTGTGCATTTGCAATATGGTTCAATGGGCAGGTACCATCACGAATTTGTCATGCTATAAAAATCCTGCAGGAATGTGAAATTGACTGGTCTGATGAACACAGGATGGCCGAGCAGTGATAGTTGTACATTTCCATCACTTGTTGTGTTGATTTCATCATGTCCATTAGGTGATGTTTTTCACTATAGAATCATATTGCAAGTGCGCGCGCATTTGCAATATGTTTCAATGTGCATTTACCATATGAAATTTGACATGCTCAAAAATGCAAAATTGACTGGTCTGATGGACACAGGATGGCCGAGCAGTGATAGTTGTACATTTCCATCACTCGTTGTGTTGATTTCATCATGTCCATTAGGTGATGTTTTTTCACTATAGAATCATATTGCAAGTGCGCGCGCATTTGCAATATGTTTCAATGTGCATTTACCATATGAAATTTGACATGCTCAAAAATGCAAAATTGACTGGTCTGATGGACACAGGATGGCCGAGCAGTGATAGTTGTACATTTCCATCACTCGTTGTGTTGATTTCATCATGTCCATTAGGTGATGTTTTTCACTATAGAATCATATTGCAAATGCACGTGCATTGTTGTGCAACTGGTAACCCAAAAATAAAAATATGGTTGTAAATGCATTTACCGGTCATTCTGATATTAATGCTCGCTATGGGAACACAGGATGGCCGGGCAGTGATAGTTGTACATTTCCATCACTCGTTGTGTTGATTTCATCATGTCCATTAGGTGATGTTTTTACACTATAGAATCATATTGCAAGTGCGCGCATTTGCAATATGTTTCAATGTGCATTTACCATATGAAATTTGACATGCTCAAAAATGCAAAATTGACTGGTCTGATGGACACAGGATGGCCGAGCAGTGATAGTTGTACATTTCCATCACTCGTTGTGTTGATTTCATCATGTCCATTAGGTGATGTTTTTACACTATAGAATCATATTGCAAGTGCGCGCGCATTTGCAATATGTTTCAATGTGCATTTACCATATGAAATTTGACATGCTCAAAAATGCAAAATTGACTGGTCTGATGAACACAGGATGGCTGAGCAGTGATAGTTGTACATTTCCATCACTCGTTGTGTTGATTTCATCATGTCCATTTGTTTATGTTTTCTCACTTTTGCAAAGTCACTGTGCATTTGCAATATGGTTCAATGGGCAGGTACCATCACGAATTTGTCATGCTATAAAAATCCTGCAGGAATGTGAAATTGACTGGTCTGATGAACACAGGATGGCCGAGCAGTGATAGTTGTACATTTCCATCACTTGTTGTGTTGATTTCATCATGTCCATTAGGTGATGTTTTTTCACTATAGAATCATATTGCAAATGCACGTGCATTGTTGTGCAACTGGTAACCCAAAAATTAAAATATGGTTGTAAATGCATTTACCGGGACTCCTATTATCCATGCCCGCTATGGGAGTACCCTACTACGGCCCTCTATCTATGGGGGCAGTCCTGAGTGCTTTATGGACTGTTTAAAATATTCTGATGGATACGCATGTTGTGCAACTGGTGATTGAAAATAGGCACCTGGTAACCCAAAAATGAAAATATGGTTGTGAATGCATTTACCGGTCATTCTGATATTAATGCCCGCTATGGGAACACAGGATGGCCGAGCAGTGATAGTTGTACATTTCCATCACTCGTTGTGTTGATTTCATCATGTCCATTAGGTGATGTTTTTACACTATAGAATCATATTGCAAGTGCGCGCGCATTTGCAATATGTTTCAATGTGCATTTACCATATGAAATTTGACATGCTCAAAAATGCAAAATTGACTGGTCTGATGGACACAGGATGGCCGAGCAGTGATAGTTGTACATTTCCATCACTCGTTGTGTTGATTTCATCATGTCCATTAGGTGATGTTTTTACACTATAGAATCATATTGCAAGTGCGCGCGCATTTGCAATATGTTTCAATGTGCATTTACCATATGAAATTTGACATGCTCAAAAATGCAAAATTGACTGGTCTGATGGACACAGGATGGCCGAGCAGTGATAGTTGTACATTTCCATCACTCGTTGTGTTGATTTCATCATGTCCATTAGGTGATGTTTTTACACTATAGAATCATATTGCAAGTGCGCGCGCATTTGCAATATGTTTCAATGTGCATTTACCATATGAAATTTGACATGCTCAAAAATGCAAAATTGACTGGTCTGATGAACACAGGATGGCTGAGCAGTGATAGTTGTACATTTCCATCACTCGTTGTGTTGATTTCATCATGTCCATTTGTTTATGTTTTCTCACTTTTGCAAAGTCACTGTGCATTTGCAATATGGTTCAATGGGCAGGTACCATCACGAATTTGTCATGCTATAAAAATCCTGCAGGAATGTGAAATTGACTGGCCCGATGAACTCGGGATAGCTGGGCAGTGATTCTGGTTCATCTCCATGGCTCGTTAGGGTTGATTTCAGAATGTCACTTTTGGTGATGGTCCCTCTCCGTTTAAACATATTGCTAATGTACAAAAGTCAACTAGCAAGTCAGTGTCCATCAGTCAATTAGATGTCATTTTGACACCAAACTGATACCAATTGACACCAAACCCACTTTTTCCAACTCATTTAGAAGCCAACTATCATATATGTCAGAGCAGGCCCATAATTCACAGCGCCTTTAGTTTAAAACATAATAAAACGTAAAACACATAGTTACGTTCTAGCTGCGGGTCCAGGTCAGACATTATGTGAAGGCCTATGTGAGGCGACCCCGAATCCCGAGTTTCGGCTCGATAGGTCCTTCGGTGCCCGAGTAAAACCCTAATTGGTGCTGAAAATCCACTTTTTTCCATGCCTTGCTATGGGGTCCTTGAATGAGCTATCGGACCGAAACGTTGGGGTCCGTCTCTATGGGCCGAGCCGGTTCCAATGCACCTAGTCTTGTGTCTCTGAGACTTTTCTAAATGTCGCCATTTTCGTAATGGTCAAAATGAATTGAAATCATTGCAAATGTACGAGGCTATTTCTCGGTCCGAGAACCTTCTAGAGCCACCTAACTCACCACGCACTATCGACCCGAGGTCTAGAACAGGTTTCTAAAGTTTCGGAACTCTAGGTCTGACGGTTCTTTTTAGCTCGAACAAAGCTAACTATTGGAGGCACTGTCTGTCTCTACAACCCCCAATACGTCCCTCCTTCCAAGTTGTGTGTCTGTGTGATTTAGTTTTCCTTTGAAATTTTATGGGAAAAATGACTGATTTACAGTTCATGGGGGTTGCCTAATCACACATATGAAGTTTTGGACAGATCTGACTTTTTTAACCCCTCGAAACAGCCCCTGAGACACCAATTAAGGCACTTCCGGTTGGCACAGGAAGCTATAAGTCAACACATATCCTCACTGGGCTATGCTTTTACAGAATCCTGTGTTTTAAGTCCTTACGTTAAGAATTGACTGATTTACACAGGGTTGAATGCACTATGTCTATCAAACTGCAGGCAGGTAATGGAAAAACACTTTTAGGGTGATTTTAACCACTTCCGGTTGGTCCAGGAAGCCTAGAATCAACACAGGTAGACCTCATACTGGCCTGATGGACTGTTATCAAAGACAGGTTCATACGGCATTCATAACCCATATAGACTTCAGGTTGAATTTAGGGGTGCAGGCAATGTATTCCTATGGGGAGAGAAGTCAATGCAAACTATTTGAAGTAAACACCTTCTTTTAACTATTAAGGGTTAATGCCACACGGTCAACGTTAGGCTTGCACGGATCGGAAGGACCTTAGGAACGTACCTGAGGTCGAATTGTGCTTCTCACCCTAACGGTTCTCTCACTGTCACCCAAAAGCAAATGACGTTGTGGGGCAGGCTTCATTTTGGGCCTACTTTTCTAATGGTCGCTGCGCTCAGACCGAGCGAGCTACGGTCAAGCGGGATATCTCGTTGAACTCGGCACGGCCTAGAGATTATGTTTATGCCATTGCCTGCTCTCTGTGTCTTTGAGAACCGCACTTTTTCACTCCAGCCTTGCTGTGTGTGCGTGTGAGAGCTTTTCTTTGACATCTGTTGGGAGAAATGACTGATTTACAGTTCATGAGGGTTACCTAGTCACACATATGAAGTTTTGAAAAGATCTGACCTTTTTAACCCTTGGAAACTGCCACTGTGACATCATTAAAGGCACTTCCGGTTGGCACAGGAAGCTATAAGTAAACCCATGTCTTGATTGACATAGAAACTTACAGAATCCTGAGTTTTAAGTCCTTACGTTAAGAATTGACTGATTTACACAGGGTTGAATGCACTATGTCTATCAAACTGCAGGCAGGTAATGGAAAAACACTTTTAGGGTGATTTTAACCACTTCCGGTTGGTCCAGGAAGCCTAGAATCAACACAGGTAGACCTCATACTGGCCTGATGGACTGTTACCAAAGACAGGTTCATACGGCATTCATAACCCATATAGACTTCAGGTTGAATTTAGGGGTAAAGGCAATGTATTCCTATGGGGAGAGAAATCAATGCAAACTATTTGAAGTAAACACCTTCTTTTAACTATTAAGGGTTAATGCCACACGGTCAACGTTAGGCTTGCACGGATCGGAAGGACCTTAGGAACGTACCTGAGGTCGAATTGTGCTTCTCACCCTAACGGTTCTCTCACTGTCACCCAAAAGCAAATGACGTTGTGGGGCAGGCTTCATTTTGGGCCTACTTTTCTAATGGTCGCTGCGCTCAGACCGAGCGAGCTACGGTCAAGCGGGATATCTCGTTGAACTCGGCACGGCCTAGACATTATGTTTATGCCATTGCCTGCTCTCTGTGTCTTTAAGAACCACACTTTTTCACTCCATCCTTGCTGTGTGTGCGTGTGAGAGCTTTTCTTTGACATCTGCTGGGAGAAATGACTGATTTACAGTTTAGGAGGGTTACCTGGTCACACATATGAAGTTTTGGAGAGATGTGACTTTTCTAACCCTTCAAAACAGACAGTGTGACCCAATTAAAGGCACTTCCGGTTGGCACAGGAAGCTATAAGTAAACACATGTCTTGATTGACATAGCCACTTACAGAATCCTGAGTTTTAAGTCTTTAAGTTAAGAATTGACTGATCTACACAGGGTTGAATGCACTATGTCTATCAAACTGCATGCAGTGTATGGATCAACACTGATAAGGTGATTTCAACCACTTCCGGTTGCTTCAGGAAGCTTATAATTGGCACAGGTAGACCTCATAGTGGTCTGATGGACTGTCATAGAAGACAGGTTCATAAGTCATTCATAACCCACATAGGCTTCAGGTTGAATTTAGGGGTGCAGGCAATGTATTCCTATGGGGAGAGAAGTCAATGCAAACTCTTTGAAGTAAACACCTTATTTTAACTATTAAGGGTTAATGCCACATGGTCAAGGTTAGGCTTGCACGGATCGGGAGGACCTCAGGAACGTACCTGAGGTCGAATTGTGCTTCTCACCCTAACGGTTCTCTCACTGTCACCCAAAAGCAAATGACATTGAGGGCCAGGCTTCCTTTTGCGCCTTCTTTTTTTCAAGGTCGCTGCACTCAGAGCGAGCTACGGTCAAGCGGGGCGTCTCGTTGAACTCTGCACAGCCTGGAGACTATGGTGATGCCATTTTTTGTGTTGATTTCAGAATGCCATTTTGGTGATGGTCCCTCTCCGTTTAAACATATTGCTAATGTACAAAAGTCAACTAGCAAGTCAGTGTCCACCAGTCAATTAGATGTCATTCTGACACCAAACTGATACCAATTGACACCAAACCCACTTTTTCCAACTCATTTAGAAGCCAACTATCACATATGTCAGAGCAGGCCCATAATTCACAGCGCCATTAGTTTAAAACATAATAAAAACGTAAAACACATAGTTACGTTCTAGCTGCGGGTCCAGGTCAGACATTATGTGAAGGCCTATGTGAGGCGACCCCGAATCCCGAGTTTCGGCTCGATAGGTCCTTCGGTGCCCGAGTAAAACCCTAATTGGTGCTGAAAATCCACTTTTTCCATGCCTTGCTATGGGGTCCTTGAATGAGCTATCGGACCGAAACGTTGGGGTCCGTCTCTATGGGCCGAGCCGGTTCCAATGCACCTAGTCTTGTGTCTCTGAGACTTTTCTAAATGTCGCCATTTTCGTAATGGTCAAAATGAATTGAAATCATTGCAAATGTACGAGGCTATTTCTCGGTCCGAGAACCTTCTAGAGCCACCTAACTCACCACGCACTATCGACCCGAGGTCTAGAACAGGTTTCTAAAGTTTCGAACTCTAGGTCTGACGGTTCTTTTTAGCTCGAACAAAGCTAACTATTGGAGGCACTGTCTGTCTCTACAACCCCCAATACGTCCCTCCTTCCAAGTTGTGTGTCTGTGTGATTTAGTTTTCCTTTGAAATTTTATGGGAAAAATGACTGATTTACAGTTCATGGGGGTTGCCTAATCACACATATGAAGTTTTGGACAGATCTGACTTTTTTAACCCCTCGAAACAGCCCCTGAGACACCAATTAAGGCACTTCCGGTTGTCACAGGAAGCTATAAGTCAACACATATCCTCACTGGGCTATGCTTTTACAGAATCCTGAGTTTTAAGTCCTTACGTTAAGAATTGACTGATTTACACAGGGTTGAATGCACTATGTCTATCAAACTGCAGGCAGGTAATGGAAAAACACTTTTAGGGTGATTTTAACCACTTCCGGTTGGTCCAGGAAGCTTAGAATCAACACAGGTAGACCTCATACTGGCCTGATGGACTGTTACCAAAGACAGGTTCATACGGCATTCATAACCCATATAGACTTCAGGTTGAATTTAGGGGTAAAGGCAATGTATTCCTATGGGGAGAGAAATCAATGCAAACTTTTGAAGTAAACACCATCTTTTAACTATTAAGGGTTAATGCCACACTGTCAACGTTAGGCTTGCACGGATCGGAAGGACCTTAGGAACATACCTGAGGTCGAATTGTGCTTCTCACCCTAACGGTTCTCTCACTGTCACCCAAAAGCAAATGACGTTGTGGGGCAGGCTTCATTTTGGGCCTACTTTTCTAATGGTCGCTGCGCTCAGACCGAGCGAGCTACGGTCAAGCGGGATATCTCGTTGAACTCGGCACGGCCTAGACATTATGTTTATGCCATTGCCTGCTCTCTGTGTCTTTAAGAACCACACTTTTTCACTCCATCCTTGCTGTGTGTGCGTGTGAGAGCTTTTCTTTGACATCTGCTGGGAGAAATGACTGATTTACAGTTCACGAGGGTTACCTAGTCACACATATGAAGTTTTGAAAAGATCTGACCTTTTTAACCCATGGAAACTGCCACTGTGACACCATTAAAGGCACTTCCGGTTGGCACAGGAAGCTATAAATAAACTCATATCATGATTGGGGTATGCCTTTACAGAATCCCGAGTTTTAAGTCTTTACGTTAAGAACTGAGTTATTTACGGAGGGTTTAGTGAGTGTGTGTTATTTCAGAAAATCATAGAAAATCACAGAAATCTCGCAGAGCTCCGCAGCACACTTTAAAAAGATTCGTAAGAACAACCTGCAACTGGATCTGTAACCGTTGAAAAAAAAAAAAAACACCTATCCGTGAACATCACCAAGGTGTCGTTGTACGATTTCTCTTAAATGACGATAGATAAATGGCTGGTTCTTTTTTTTATTGACACCGGAGGCTCCTTGACTTTGACGTGAAGTGGAAAAATAATTTCTCTATTTTCATTTTGGACCTTTAATCCCAGATAAATGGCCATAACTCAAAAACCGTTGAGGCCTAGACGCCATCTTGTTCGGGGCCAACTGCCCATTATGCCGCCCCTACGCTCACCGAGTTTCGGCTTCTAAATATTTTCAGTTTTCGAGATAAGGCCCCGTCGTGAATCGTGATGTTTTGTAGCAATAGCCATATGATTGCTTATGCCCTCTTGTGGGAATTTCCGGGACATGGGTAAAATGACATAAATCTTATTATTTTTGTAAAACGGAAACCGAATGTCCGACAACGTTCATTTGATGACTTCCTGGTAGGTCCGGCCCTGCCGCTCGGCCCGACGCCGTCCGCGAATTTTACAAACGATTTCGGACGTCTAGTAAGGGACCGTACATTTGCAATATGGACTTTCTCACTAACCATACAGGTACTGCCGAATTCTTCCCTTAGGTATGTAAGGTGACTTGGAATATGGTGGAATACAAAAAGTGTAGTTATTCCCTCCGCAAGGCAATCAAACAAGTGAAATGTCAGTATAGGGACAAAGTGGAGTCGCAATTCAACAGCTCAGACACGAGACGTATGTGGAAGGGTCTACAGACAATCATGGACAACAAAAAGAAAACCAGCCCCGTCACGGACACCGACATCCTGCTTCCAGACAAAATAGACACCTTCTTTGCCCACTTTGAGGATAATACAGAGCTACCAACGTGGCCCGCTAACAAGGACTGCGCCCCCCCCTCTCCTTCTCCGTGGCTGATGTGAGTAAGACATTTAAACATGTTAACCCTCGCAAGCTGCCGGACCAGAGATCATTCCTAGCCATGTCCTCAGAGCATGCACAGATCAGCTGGCTGGTGTGTTTGGGGACATATTCAATCTCTCCCTATCCCATGCTGTCCCCACATGCTTCAAGATGGCCACAATTGTTCCTGTACCCAAGAAGGCAAAGGTAACTGAACTAAATGACTAGTAGGACTCACTTCTGTCATCATGAAGTGCTTTGAGAGACAAGTCAAGGATCATATCACCTCCACCTTACCTGCCACCCTAGACCCACCTCAATTTGAATACCGCCCCAATAGGTACAGATGCACACTACACACTGCCCTATCCCATCTGGACAAGAGGAATACCTATGTAAGAATGCTGTTCATTGACTACAGCTCAGCATTCAACACTATAGTACCCTCCAAGCTCATCAGTAAGCTTGAAGCCCTGGGTTTGAACCCCATCCTGTGCAATTGGGTCCTGGACTTGTTGATGGGCCGCCCCCAGCTGGTGAAGGTAGGAAACAACATCTCCACTTGGCTGATCCTCAACAGTGGGGCCCTACAAGGGTGTGTACTCAGCCCCCTCCTGTACTCCCTGATCATCCATGACTGCGTGTCCATGCACGCCTCCAACTCAATCATCAAGTTTGCATACGACACAACAGTAGTTGTCCTGATTACCAACAACAAGACAGCCTACATGGAGGAGGTGAGGAACCCAGGAAAACAACCTCTCACTCAACGTCAACAAAAGGAGATGATCGTGGACTTCAGGAAACAGCAGAGGGAGAACCCCCCTATCCACATCGAAGGGACTGCAGTGGAGAAGGTGGAAAGATTTAAATTCCTGGGCGTACACATCACAGACAAACTGAATTGGTCCACCCACATAAACATGTGGTGAAGGCGCAACATCGCCTCTTCAACCTCAAGAGGTTGAAGACATTTGGCTTAGCACCTAAAACCCTGACAAAGTTTTACAGATGCACAATTGAGAGCATCCTGTAGGGCTGTATCACCGCCTAGTACGGCAACTGCACCACGCACAACCACAAGGCTCTCCAGAGGGTAGTGAGGTCTGCACAATGCATCACCGGGGGCATCACCGGGGCCCTCCAGGACACCTACAGCACCCGATGTCACAGGAAGGTCAACAAGATAATCAAGGACAACAACCACCCGAGCCACTACCTGTTCACTCCGCTACCATCCACTCACCTCTGATCCTCACTAATCATGGAACTGTTTGACAACGGTCCAGTCGTGAACAGGTTTAACCTGCTACATGTGGTCTGAGTCCCATAATGATTCACAATAAACGATGATAGACTACATGTCACAAATTATTGCGTTAGCCGAATGTGATCCACTAATGCTAGCTACCCTCAGGAACAACTACACTGACATGACAGAGGAAATAAAGGTAAACGTTATGGCACGATGCAAAACCTAAGCTACAAATTGAAGAAAACGAACACTAAAGTGACAGTTATAAATGTATGTGAGTATTACTGACGGTGGCTCCCAATGGTGGGTAATATTTAACATGATACAAATTGCAAAAAAAAACGGAGAAAAAGTTGGGAGTAGGCTAAATTTGAGACATTCTAAAGTGCATATATGTGGCCTATAGCTTGGGTGTCCACATTTTCGTCCACTCCAATTACGAGGGCACACAATTACAATTTTTAATAACGGCACAGCTATTTATAGCCTATTTCACAGTGGAAAAGGGGCTGCAATACATGTCATGTTTTTAATTAACCAGGCAAGTCAGTTAAGAACAAATTCTTATTTACAATGACGGCCTACCAAAAGGCAAAAGGCCTCCTGCGGAGATGGGGGCTAAAAATATAGGACAAAACACACGACAAGACAGACACCACAACACTACAAAAAGAGAGACCGAAGACAACAACATAGCATGGCAGCAACACAACATGACAACATGGTAGCAACACAACATGGTAGCAGCACAACATGGTAGCAGCACAACATGGTAGCAGCACAACATGGTAGCAGCACAACATGGTAGCAACACAACATGACACAGGCAACAGCACAAAGGTAGACAGGGTGTATTGTGAAATGTATTATGTTCTAAAGAGTTTAGTTGTAAAACTGTTAGAAATAGCCAATGGGATTTGAAATGCAGGGGTTGAGTTATTAACAAATGATAATGGGGTTTCCGTTCTTGCATTGAAGTGATTGGATTACGAGATGCAAGGTAGGTAAAATAGAGAGCAGTCGAGTGTTGGGCTGAAGAGGCTGTAGAGAGCAGTCGAGTGTTGGGCTGAAGAGGCTGTAGAGAGCAGTAGACTGTTGGGCTGAAGAGGCTGTAGAGAGCAGTCGAGTGTTGGGCTGAAGAGGCTGTAGAGAGTAGTAGACTGTTGGGCTGAAGAGGCTGTAAAGAGCAGTCGAGTGTTGGGCTGAAGACGCTGTAGAGAGCAGTCGAGTGTTGGGCTGAAGAGGCTGTAGAGAGCAGTAGACTGTTGGGCTGAAGAGGCTGTAAAGAGCAGTCGAGTGTTGGGCTGAAGAGGCTGTAGACTGTTGGGCTGAAGAGGCTGTAGAGAGCAGTAGACTGTTGGGCTGAAGAGGCTGTAGAGAGCAGTAGACTGTTGGGCTGAAGAGGGTAGTCGAGTGTTGGGCTGAAGAGGCTGTAGAGGGTAGTCGAGTGTTGGGCTGAAGAGGCTGTAGACTGTTGGGCTGAAGAGGCTGTAGAGAGCAGTAGACTGTTGGGCTGAAGAGGCTGTAGAGAGCAGTGGACTGAAATATGTTAAGGAGAACATTAAATAAATCTGTTCCGTTTATTATCAGTATGCTTTGGAGTCTTCAGTAAAAGAACCCAGCATCTTAGGAT
Organism: Oncorhynchus keta; assembly: GCF_023373465.1. Classification (NCBI taxonomy): domain Eukaryota; kingdom Metazoa; phylum Chordata; class Actinopteri; order Salmoniformes; family Salmonidae; genus Oncorhynchus; species Oncorhynchus keta. Next base: position 18,336 of record NC_068439.1, on the reverse strand, counting down.
GTAACAGTAGAAACAACAATACATCACCCGAAGCATCCACAGCTGTCAGTAAGATCTGCATGGAGGAATGGGACAAAATACCAGCAACAGTGTGTGAAAATCTTGTGAAGACTTACAGAAAACATTTGACCTCTGTCATTGCCAACAAAGGGTATATAACAAAGTATTGAGATAAACTTTTGTTATTGACCAAATACTTATTTTCCACCATAATTTGCAAATAAATAAATAAAAATCCTATAATGTGATTTTCTGGATTTTTTCCCCTCATTTTGTCTGTCATAGTTGAAGTGTACCTATCTATGACGGAAATTACAGGCCTCTCTCATCTTTTAAGTGGGAGAACTTGCACAATTGATGGCTGACTAAATACTTTTTTGCCCCACTGTATACAAGGGGTACCGGTACTGAGTCAATGTGTGGAGGTACATGTTAGTTGAGGTAATTTGTACATGTAGGTAGGGATGAAGTGACTATGCATAGATAATTAACAGCGAGAGTAGCATCAGCGTAAGAAAAAGGGAGGAGGGGGTCAATGCAAATATCCCAGGTAGCCATCTGATTAGATGTTCAGGAGTCGTATGGCTTGGGGGTAGAAGCTGTTAAGAAGAAGCATTTTGGACCTAGACATGGCGCTGTGGTACCGCTTGCAGTGCGGTGGCAGAGAAAACAGTCTATGACTAGGGTGGCTGGAGTCTTTGGCCAATTTAGGGCCTTCCTCTGACACCACCTGATATAGAGGTCCTGGATGGCGGGAAGCTTGGCCCCAGTGAAGTACTGGGCCGTACGCACTACCCTCTGTAGTGCCTTACAGTCGGAGTCTGAGCAGTTGTCATACCAGGCAGTGATGCAACCAGATGCTCTTGATTGTGCAGCTGTAGAACCTTTTGAGGATCTAAGGACCCATGACAAATCTTTTCAGTCTCCTGAGGGGGAATAGGTTTTGTTGTGCCCTTTTCACGACTGTCTTGGTGTGCTTGGACCATGTTAGTTTGTTGGTGATGTGGACACCAAGGAACTTGAAGCTCTCAACCTGCTCTATTGCAGCCCCGTCGATGAGAATGTGGGCGTGCTCAGTCCTCTTTTTCCTGTAGTCCACAATCATCTTCTTTGTCTTGATCACGTTGAGGGAGAGGTTGTTGTCTCTGCCCTCCTTCCTATAGGCTGTCTGTGGTGTCTGTAGACCCACCTCCACCCCACCTTCATTAATGTGGTGTCTGTAGACCCACCTCCACCCCACCTTCATTAATGTGGTGTCTGTAGACCCACCTCCACCCCACCTTCATTAATGTGGTGTCTGTAGACCCACCTCCACCCCACCTTCATTAATGTGGTGTCTGTAGACCCACCTTCATTAATGTGGTGTCTGTAGACCCACCTCCATTAATGTGGTGTCTGTAGACCCACCTCCACCCCACCTTCATTAATGTGGTGTCTGTAGACCCACCTCCATTAATGTGGTGTCTGTAGACCCACCTCCACCCCACCTTCATTAATGTGGTGTCTGTAGACCCACCTCCACCTCACCTTCATTAATGTGGTGTCTGTAGACCCACCTCCACCCCACCTTCATTAATGTGGTGTCTGTAGACCCACCTCCACCTTCATTAATGTGGTGTCTGTAGACCCACCTCCACCCCACCTTCATTAATGTGGTGTCTGTAGACCCACCTCCACCCCACCTTCATTAATGTGGTGTCTGTAGACCCACCTCCACAACCACCTTCATTAATGTGGTGTCTGTAGACCCACCTTCATTAATGTGGTGTCTGTAGACCCACCTCCACAACCACCTTCATTAATGTGGTGTCTGTAGACCCACCTCCACCTCCAACGAATAGCAGGTGAATAGCAAATGTGTTTCTAACATGTAATGAGACAGGGGGTTGAAAACTTGTCTAATCAAGATATATTCCTGTTTCATTTATTTACAAATGTTACAACTGTCCTCCCACTTTGACAGAGTATTTGTGTAGATTGAATTGTCATTTTTTGTCAACAAACCATTTGAATCCCACTTTGTAACAACAAAATGTGGAAAGGTGTGAACACTTTCTGGAAACACTGGAGAGCACTGCCTTTGACCAGAAGGAAGTTCACTATAATGGAAATAGGTTATAATTTGGGAGAATCTCAATTGAATACTTATCGCGTCCTTTCTCCTCGCCTCCTTCTCAAAACCAATTGGAGGAGGTCAGAGGGGCAGCGTAGCCTAGTGGTTAGAGCGTTGGACTCGTAACCGGAAGGTTGCGAGTTCAAACCCCCGAGCTGACAAGGTACAAATCTGTCGTTCCCAGGCTGTTCCCAGGCCGTCATTGAAAATAAGAATGTGTTCTTAACTGACTTGCCTGGTTAAAGAAAGGTAAAATAAAAACCTCTGGCTTTCTCATCCAATGGGTTTTGAGAAGGATAGGCGACACGAGGAGTATACATTTGAGATTCTCCGCATGTATCGAGTTCCACAGGCGGTGGATTAACTATCCTGGATTGACCTGGAATTCACAAGGGACTTTTGTTTAACCAAGATCTATTTTTAAGCCAATACATTTACAAGATGTCAGACTGGCCCTAGCCTTGGCAGGACCAGTTTTGCCTCAAATATTTTGGCCCTCATGTGGAAAGCACTAAAAACTAATTTCTGCTCGCTGTTGAGTACAATCTGGACTGGACTGGTCTGTGTTGTTTAACTAACTTATATCGTTATGGTTCAAAACAAATTGACCTTCTACACCTGCATTGCTTGCTGTTTGGGGTTTTAGGCTGGGTTTCTGTACAGCACTTTGAGATATCAGCTGATGTACAAAGGGCTTTATAAATACATTTGATTTTTATTCTAATTTTTGCTATGAAGAAATATTGACTAACCTTGACTCTTGATTTTCGGTTGTTTTGAAGTAGTCCATGACAGGCAATGGACATCACTATAATGCGTGTCAGCTCTCTACTTTATCAAAGCACACAGGAAATGTTTATTTTATTATGACATAAGACCAGTCACATGATGTCATTCCTGCTAAAGGCACAGTAGGCCACTACAGTAATGCAGTATGTTCTAAATCCTAACTAGTATATTATTATAGCATCCTCATCTACTTCTGATTCTATTTCATTAATCAAACCTCAGAAGCATGACTTCAGTGTGTATGTAATGTTGAGTGTATCTTCTCAGTAAACATGTCCACACTGGCACCATGTGGGGTAAAATATTGGTCTCACGTAGGCTGCCAACATTGGGCCGATGTGCCTTTGTACATCAGCTCCACATCAGGCCCCATGGTCAGCCCTCACTTCTCCTGATATAGTCCACTCTTTTGGATCAGCTGTCTGTTACATTATATTTTCTATCATATATCCACATTGGACTGGCGTGGGACAGTGGCATCATTAGGCCAGCCCTGTACGTTTTGATGGTCAAATATTAGTTTCCATAACCACACATCACTTGAGCTATGCAGTATTAAAAATAAAAATAAAATGTTTTCATGACAAAAAAAATGTACAATACAATATAGTGTGTTCGTCACGACTTCCGCCGAAGTCGGGTCCTCTCCTTGTTCGGGCGTCGCCGGTCTTCTAGTCATCATCGATCCACTTTTAATTTTCCATGTGTTTTGTCTCGTTTTTCCTCACACCTGGTTTCAATTCCCACAATCACTTGTTGTGTATCCCTCTGTTCCCCCCCCCCATGTCTTGGTGTGGGATTATGTAAGGGGTGCGTAACCAGTGGCAGGGAAGTCAGACGCAGGAGAGCAGAACAGGGTAATAGCCGGAGCAGTATAATAGCAAAACCAACGGCATAAAAATAACAAAATATTGGGTACAAAAACCCATCACGTAAAATAAACAATCCCACACAATATGACAAACAAAATTCAACAGGGCAGCCAGAAAGACCGGGGGAAAGGGTCAGCTTTGTACTTAGATTGGAAGTGAACAAAACTTTGAAAAATCATAAATCTTTTTTTTTCTTGTTCTACTGTGTTATTGACTTGCTAATTGTTTACTCCATGTGTAACTCTGTGTTGTCTGTTCACACTGCTTTGCTTTATCTTGGCCAGGTCGCAATTGCAAATGAGAACCTGTTCTCAACTAGCCTACCTGGTTAAATAAAGGTGAAATAAAATAAAATAAATATGTCCTCAAATGTTATGTAATGTAAAAATCTCACAGCTGGTAGAACTGATGAAATGAATCATTACATTCTACAAGTAATTTTTATTGGGCTCATGTCTCTTTATATTCATATAGATTCGGGGCTATGTAGCTTCTCATCTGTTATGTTTGGAGTTGTGTTGCTCTGTTATGTGGACACTTGAATTTCTCTTTACAGTTGAGTTGCCCTGTTTGTGTCGGTATACAGTAACCTTAAAGAACAACTGCCCCTAAAAATCAACTTTCATTTAGAAAATGGACCATGTGGCATCGACATGAACCAGAAACATCTATTCTACTGTCAAAAATGCCTACAAAGTGTAAATAGGATCATTTTGGTAATAAAGTCAGTCTCGTTCAAAATGTGTGACCTTGACTGCATCATAACGTAAATGAAGGTTGGGTTTGTTTCAATTCTGTCCACATGGTCACAGCTGGCAGGACAGTATTCATCTATTCTGCCCACATGATCACATCTGGCAGGACAGTATTCATCAATTCTGCCCACATGGTCACATCTGGCAGGACAGTATTCATCAATTTTGTCCACATGACCACAGCTGGCAGGACAGTATTCATCTATTCTGTCCACATGATCACATCTGGCAGGACAGTATTCATCTATTCTGCCCACATGACCACAGCTGGCAGGACAGTATTCATCTATTCTGTCCACATGACCACAGCTGGCAGGACAGTATTCATCTATTCTGTCCACATGGTCACATCTGGCAGGACAGTATTCATCAATTCTGCCCACATGATCACATCTGGCAGGACAGTATTCATCAATTCTGCCCACATGGTCACATCTGGCAGGACAGTATTCATCAATTCTGCCCACATGGTCACATCAAGGTTAGCTCTCTAGCCCTCGCTATCTCCCTACTTGCTATTCGGCCTGCTAACGGCTAGCTTGTCTAGCCCGGGCCTACGAACTGTTAGCTTGTTAGCACAGGCCTGCTAACCATCTGACTCACCTCATCCCAAACACTTCTGAACCCATTTACTTTCTATCTCTCTTTGATTTTTATTTGTTTATACCTTCCGGAAACCTGCCTCACCCACTGTGATACGGATTCGCTATCACTTTTAATTTTGATTTATTTTTATGACACACTCAAGAACCTCCAGACGCTAACCAGCTAACTAGCTACAAGCTATTTAGTCATTGTTAGTTTAAAAAATAAATAAAATAAAAAAAATATAAAAAAAACCTGGATAACACTCGCCAGCCCAGCTTCCCTGCCCATCCACCGCTGCCCCCTGGACACTGATTTCTTGGCTACATAGCTGACGCACGCTGGACTGTCCATTAATCACGGTACCCCATTCTGCTTGTTTGTTTATCTGTCGGCCCAGTTGCCTAGTCAACGCCATTTTACCTGCTGTTTGTTGTGCTAGCTGATTAGCCTCGCCTACTGTTTTTAGCTAGCTTTCCCAATTCAACACCTGTGATTACTGTATGCCTCGCTGTATGTCTCTCCCAAATGTCAATATGCCTTGTATACTGTTGTTCAGGTTAGTTATCATTGTTTTAGTTCACAATGGAGCCCCTAGATCCACTCTGCATACCCCTGTTACCTCCTTTGTCCCACCCCCCACACATGCGGTGACCTCACCCATTACAACCAGCATGTCCAGAGATACAACCTCTCTCATCATCACCCAGTGCCTGGGCTTACCTCCGCTGTACCCGCACCCCACCATACCCCTGTCTGCGCATTATGCCCTGAATATATTCTACCATGCCCAGAAACCTGCTCCTCTTATCCTCTGCCCCCAACGCTCTAGGCGACCAGTTTTGATAGCCTTTAGCCGCACCCTCATACTACTCCTTCTCTGTTCCGCGGGTGATGTGGAGGTAAACCCAGGCACCCTCATTTGTTGACTTCTGTGATCGAAAAAGTCTTGGTTTTATGCATGTCAACATCAGAAGCCTCCTCCCTAAGTTTGTTTTACTCACTGCTTTAGCACACTCTGCTAACCCTGATGTCCTTGCCGTGTCTGAATCCTGGCTCAGGAAGGCCACCAAAAATTCAGAGATTTCCATACCCAACTATAACATCTTCCGTCAAGATAGAACTGCCAAAGGGGGCGGAGTCGCAGTCTACTGCAGAGATAGCCTGCAAAGTAATGTCATACTTTCCAGGTCCATACCCAAACAGTTTGAACTACTAATTTTGAAAATTACTCTCTCCAGAAACAAGTCTATCACTGTTGCCGCCTGCTACCGACCCCGTCAGCTCCCAGCTGCGCCCTGGACACCATTTGTGAATTGATCGCCCCTCATCTAGCTTCAGAGTTTGTTCTGTTAGGTGACCTAAACTGGGATATGCTTAACACCCCGGCAGTCCTACAATCTAAGCTAGATGCCCTCAATCTCACTCAAATCATCAAGGAACCCACCAGGTACAACCCTAACTCTGTAAACAAGGGCACCCTCATAGACGTCATCCTGACCAACTGGCCCTCCAAATATACCTCCGCTGTCTTCAACCAGGATCTCAGCGATCACTGCCTCATCGCCTGTATCCGCCACGGAGCCGCAGTCAAACGACCACCCCTCATCACTGTCAAACGCTCCCTAAAACACTTCTGTGAGCAGGCCTTTCTAATCGACCTGGCCCGTGTATCCTGGAAGGACATTGACCTCATCCCGTCAGTTGAGGATGCCTGGTCATTCTTTAAAAGTAACTTCCTCACCATTTTAGATAAGCATGCTCCGTTCAAAAATGCAGAACCAAGAACAGATACAGCCCTTGGTTCACTCCAGACCTGACTGCCCTCGACCAGCACAAAAACATCCTGTGGCGGACTGCAATAGCATCGAATAGCCCCGTGATATGCAACTGTTCAGGGAAGTCAGGAACCAATACACGCAGTCAGTCAGGAAAGCTAAGGCCAGCTTCTTCAGGCAGAAGTTTGCATCCTGTAACTCCAACTCCAAAAGTTCTGGGACACTGTGAAGTCCATGGAGAACAAGAGCACCTCCTCCCAGCTGCCCACTGCACTGAGGCTAGGAAACACGGTCTCCACCGATAAATCCATGATTATCGAAAACTTCAATAAGCACTTCTCAACGGCTGGCCATGCCTTCCGCCTGGCTACTCCAACCTCGGCCAACAGCTCCGCCCCCCCGTAGTTCCTCACCCAAGCCTCTCCAGGTTCTCCTTTACCCAAATCCAGATAGCAGATGTTCTGAAAGAGCTGCAAAACCTGGACCCGTACAAATCAGCTGGGCTTGATAATCTGGACCCGCTATTTCTGAAACTATCTGCCGCCATTGTCGCAACCCCTATTACCAGCCTGTTCAACCTCTCTTTCATATCGTCTGAGATCCCCAAGGATTGGAAAGCTGCCGCAGTCATCCCCCTCTTCAAGGGGGAGACACCCTGGACCCAAACTGCTATAGACCTATATCCATCCTGCCCTGCCTATCTAAGGTCTTGAAAGCCAAGTCAACAAACAGGTCACTGACCATCTCGAATCCCACCGTACCTTCTCCGCTGTGCAATCTGGTTTCCGAGCCGGTCACGGTGCACCTCAGCCACACTCAAGGTACTAAATGATATCATAACCGCCATCGATAAAAGACAGTACTGTGCAGCCGTCTTCATCGACCTCGCCAAGGCTTTCGACTCTGTCAATCACCAAATTCTTATCGGCAGACTCAACAGCCTCGGTTTTTCGGATGACTGCCTTGCCTGGTTCACCAATTACTTTGCAGACAGAGTTCAGTGTGTCAAATCGGAGGGCATGCTGTCCGGTCCTCTGGCAGTCTCTATGGGGGTGCCACAGGGTTCAATTCTCGGGCCGACTCTTTTCTCTGTATATATCAATGATGTTGCTCTTGCTGCGGGCGATTCCCTGATCCACCTCTACGCAGACGACACCATTCTATATACTTTCGGCCCGTCATTGGACACTGTGCTATCCAACCTCAAACGAGCTTCAATGCCATACAGCACTCCTTCCGTGGCCTCCAACTGCTCCTAAACGAGTAAAACCAAATGCATGCTTTTCAACCGATCGCTGCCTGCACCCGCATGCCCGACTAGCATCACCACCCTGGATGGTTCCAACCTTGAATATGTGGACATCTATAAGTACCTAGGTGTCTGGCTAGACTGCAAACTCTCCTTCCAGACTCACATCAAACATCTCCAATCAAAAATCAAATCCAGAGTCGGCTTTCTATTCCGCAACAAAGCCTCCTTCACTCACGCTGCCAAGCTTACCCTAGTAAAACTGACTATCCTACCGATCCTCGACTTCGGCGATGTCATCTACAAAATGGCTTCCAACACTCTACTCAGCAAACTGGATGCAGTCTATCACAGTGCCATCCGTTTTGTCACTAAAGCACCTTATACCACCCACCACTGCGACTTGTATGCTCTAGTCGGCTGGCCCTCACTACATATTCGTCGCCAGACCCACTGGCTCAGGTCATCTACAAGTCCATGCTAGGTAAAGCTCCGCCTTATCTCAGTTCACTGGTCACGATGGCAACACCCATCCGTAGCACGCGCTCCAGCAGGTGTATCTCACTGATCATCCCTAAAGCCAACACCTCATTTGGCCGCCTTTCGTTCCAGTACTCTGCTGCCTGTGACTGGAACGAATTGCAAAATCGCTGAAGTTGGAGACTTTTATCTCCCTCACCAACTTCAAACATCAGCTATCCGAGCAGCTAACCGATCGCTGCAGCTGTACATAGTCTATTGGTAAATAGCTCACCCTTTTTCACCTACCTCATTCCCATACTGTTTTTATACTGTTTTTATTTATTTACTTTTCTGCTCTTTTGCACACCAATATCTCTACCTGTACATGCCCATCTGATCATTTATCACCAGTGTTAATCTGCAAAATTGTATTATTCGCCTACCTCCTCATGCCTTTTGCACACATTGTATATAGACTGCCCATTTTTTTCTACTGTGTTATTGACTTGCTAAATTGTTTACTCCATGTGTAACTCTGTGTTGTCTGTTCACACTGCTATGCTTTATCTTGGCCAGGTCGCAGTTGCAAATGAGAACTTGTTCTCAACTAGCCTACCTGGTTAAATAAAGGTGAAATAAAAAATAAAAAAATAAAAAAAATAAATCTGGCAGGACAGTATTCATCAATTCTGCCCACATGATCACATCTGGCAGGACAGTATTCATCTATTCTGCCCACATGATCACATCTGGCAGGACAGTATTCATCTATTCTGTCCACATGATCACATCTGGCAGGACAGTATTCATCAATTCTGCCCACATGACCACAGCTGGCAGGACAGTATTCATCAATTCTGTCCACATGATCACATCTGGCAGGACAGTATTCATCTATTCTGTCCACATGATCACATCTGGCAGGACAGTATTCATCTATTCTGTCCACATGATCACAGCTGGCAGGACAGTATTCATCTATTCTGCCCACATGATCACATCTGGCAGGACAGTATTCATCAATTCTGTCCACATGGTCACATCTGGCAGGACAGTATTCATCAATTCTGTCCACATGACCACAGCTGTCAGGACAGTATTCATCAATTCTGCCCACATGACCACATCTGGCAGGACAGTATTCATCTATTCTGCCCACATGATCACATCTGGCAGGACAGTATTCATCTATTCTGTCCACATGATCACATCTGGCAGGACAGTATTCATCTATTCTGTCCACATGGTCACATCTGGCAGGACAGTATTAATCTATTCTGCCCACATGGTCACATCTGGCAGGACAGTATTCATCAATTCTGTCCACATGACCACAGCTGGCAGGACAGTATTCATCAATTCTGCCCACATGGTCACATCTGGCAGGACAGTATTCATCAATTCTGTCCACATGGTCACATCTGGCAGGACAGTATTCATCAATTCTGCCCACATGGTCACATCTGGCAGGACAGTATTCATCAATTCTGTCCACATGGTCACATCTGGCAGGACAGTATTCATCAATTCTGCCCACATGGTCACATCTGGCAGGACAGTATTCATCAATTCTGCCCACATGGTCACATCTGGCAGGACAGTATTCATCAATTCTGCCCACATGGTCACATCTGGCAGGACAGTATTCATCAATTCTGCCCACATGATCACAGCTGGCAGGACAGTATTCATCTATTCTGTCCACATGATCACATCTGGCAGGACAGTATTCATCTATTCTGTCCACATGATCACATCTGGCAGGACAGTATTCATCTATTCTGTCCACATGATCACAGCTGGCAGGACAGTATTCATCTATTCTGTCCACATGATCACAGCTGGCAGGACAGTATTCATCTATTCTGTCCACATGATCACAGCTGGCAGGACAGTATTCATCTATTCTGCCCACATGACCACAGCTGGCAGGACAGTATTCATCTATTCTGTCCACATGACCACATCTGGCAGGACAGTATTCATCTATTCTGTCCACATGGTCACATCTGGCAGGACAGTATTCATCAATTCTGCCCACATGACCACAGCTGGCAAGACAGTATTCATCAATTCTGCCCACATGACCACAGCTGGCAGGACAGTATTCATCAATTCTGCCCACATGACCACATCTGGCAGGACAGTATTCATCAATTCTGCCCACATGACCACAGCTGGCAGGACAGTATTCATCAATTCTGCCCACATGACCACAGCTGGCAGGACAATATTCATCAATTCTGCCCACATGATCACAGCTGGCAGGACAGTATTCATCAATTCTGCCCACATGACCACAGCTGGCAGGACAATATTCATCAATTCTGCCCACAGCTGGCAGGACAGTATTCATCAATTCTGCCCACATGACCACAGCTGGCAGGACAGTATTCATCAATTCTGCCCACATGACCACAGCTGGCAGGACAGTATTCATCAATTCTGCCCACATGACCACAGCTGGCAGGACAATATTCATCAATTATGACCACAGCTGGCAGGACAATATTCATCAATTATGACCACAGCTGGCAGGACAATATTAATCAATTCTGCCCACATGACCACAGCTGGCAGGACAGTATTCATCAATTCTGCCCACATGACCACAGCTGGCAGGACAGTATTCATCAATTCTGCCCACATGACAATATTCATCAATTCTGCCCACATGACCACAGCTGGCAGGACAGTATTCATCAATTCTGCCCACATGGTCACAGCTGGCAGGACAGTATTCATCAATTCTGCCCACATGACCACAGCTGGCAGGACAGTATTCATCAATTCTGTCCACATGACCACAGCTGGCAGGACAGTATTCATCAATTCTGCCCACATGACCACAGCTGGCAGGACAGTATTCATCAATTCTGCCCACATGGTCACAGCTGGCAGGACAGTATTCATCAATTCTGCCCACATGGTCACAGCTGGCAGGACAGTATTCATCAATTCTGCCCACATGACCACAGCTGGCAGGACAGTATTCATCAATTCTGCCCACATGACCACAGCTGGCAGGACAGTATTCATCAATTCTGCCCACATGACCACAGCTGGCAGGACAGTATTCATCAATTCTGTCCACATGACCACAGCTGGCAGGACAGTATTCATCAATTCTGCCCACATGGTCACAGCTGGCAGGACAGTATTCATCAATTCTGCCCACATGGTCACAGCTGGCAGGACAGTATTCATCAATTCTGCCCACATGACCACAGCTGGCAGGACAGTATTCATCAATTCTGCCCACATGACCACAGCTGGCAGGACAGTATTCATCAATTCTGTCCACATGGTCACATCTGGCAGGACAGTATTCATCTATTCTGCCCACATGGTCACAGCTGGCAGGACAGTATTCATCTATTCTGTCCACATGGTCACATCTGGCAGGACAGTATTCATCAATTCTGCCCACATGACCACAGCTGGCAGGACAGTATTCATCAATTCTGCCCACATGACCACAGCTGGCAGGACAGTATTCATCTATTCAGAGTGCAGCTGCATATGACCTGATAATTTACTACAGGCTTTACTTTGGATATCCCTATGGCGTGATTTAGGGACCATCTGTAAATTACACAATGTATATGGGACAATATGTTAAAAACCCAATAGCTCCAAATTACAATGACTTAAAAACCCCAAACCAACCAAAATGAATATACAGATATCGAAAGCATTAGAACTAAAAGGTGAGCAACATGAAAATATTGTCACATTTACATTGTGTAATTTATTGACAGTCCCTAACTAGCCCCTGAGCTAGGGTTCAAAGTCAGGTCACAAACCAGCCTGGCTCAAGCTAAATGGAGAAATAAATTTGACCAACTCTTCCCACCTGCAAATACAGGAGACACCAACATCAAACCACACCCGATATCAACTCCTGTTTGAATGTTGTCATGGCTACGAGCATTTCAAAATCAGGAAGTGTAGTTGCCCTTTAAAACTAACTAATGACATATTGCAGCTCTACTTTGCTTCATTTCAGATTAGACAGGAGCCCTATTTCGCACAGGACTAGTTGGTTATGGAATTATTACTCCAGAATGTCTGTTATTCCAGAGGACGATTAGCACAGGATCCGTTAGCTTTTTTGCTCAAACCGTGAGCAACACCTGTCAAACACAGACATTTCTCTCAAAACATAGGGATGTCAATTTGCACAGGTCTAGTATTATCAGAGGACCTTGGAGTTGGCCAAAAAACAGTAGATTATTCTGGTTGGAATTGTGACTCTCCATGTAAAAACTACTGATGTGGCAGATTCAGACAGGACTAAAATTACAGATGTGTTTTGTGCTTGTGCACATAATTCCATTACCTGACCTCCCCCAGTAAAACTAATCCTGTCTGATTACCCGACCTCCCCCAGTAAAACTAATCCTGTCTGATTACCTGACCTCCCCCAGTAAAACTAACCCTGTCTGATTACCTGACCTCCCCAGTAAAACTAATCCTGTCTGATTACCTGACCTCCCCCAGTAAAACTAATCCTGTCTGATTACCTGACCTCCCCCAGTAAAACTAACCCTGTCTGATTACCCGACCTCCCCAGTAAAACTAATCCTGTCTGATTACCTGACCTCCCCCAGTAAAACGAACCCTGTCTGATTACCTGACATCCCCCAGTAAAACTAATCCAGTCTGATTACCTGACCTCCCCAGTAAAACTAATCCAGTCCGATTACCTGACCTCCCCAGTAAAACTAATCCAGTCTGATTACCTGACCTCCCCAGTAAAACTAATCCTGTCTGATTACCTGACCTCCCCAGTAAAACTAATCCTGTCTGATTACCTGACCTCCCCAGTAAAACTAATCCTGTCTGATTACCTGACCTCCCCCAGTAAAACTAATCCTGTCTGATTACCTGACCTCCCCAGTAAAACTAATCCTGTCTGATTACCTGACCTCCCCCAGTAAAACTAATCCTGTCTGATTACCTGACTGAATCATTGAATGACTAGGCATGATACACTATGAAACCACACACTATTGCAGAGACTTTTTAAATGTTATTTAACTAAGCAAGACAGTTAAGAACACATTCTTATTTACAATGACAGCTTACCTATTACCAGCTGCAATTGATATGGTGAAAACAATGTGTGTGGAGGCAGAGGGACAGAGACTCACACCAATACCTTTGTCAGCAAACACAAAGAATGTATGCTATTGCTAACAATCAAGAGAAAACTGACTGAATGACTCAAACTCCCCAGACTATGGTCTCCAAATGGACGTTAGCTGTGAGGGCCCAGATGACCATGCATTGACTTTTGTTGACTAAACACGTCACCGGATGCTATTCATGAGGACATATTGTTCTGTCTCACGATTCGGGAGCATGAAACGGCACAGGGGATGATTAGGCCTCTGTACTAGTTATGAATGTTGTTTCTTTCTGCCATATGGACACATTGGCTGATACACCGAGAACAACTGGCAGCAAAAGAGCTGAGCACAGAACTTAGATATACTGCAGCAGGTAACTTCCACTGTGCCCAAGCATGTTCACTAAACTACACAGCCAAAATAATGTGGACACCTGCACGAACATCTCATTCCAAAATCATGGGCATTAATATGGACTTGGGCACTGATGTTGGGCGATAAGGCCTGGCTCGCAGTCGGCGTTCCAATTTATCCCGAAGGTGTTCAATTCCCCATTGAGGTCAGGGATCTGTGCGGTGAACTTAGGCTCGTGTGCGGCTGCTCAGCCATGGAAATCATGAAGCTCCCGATGAACAGTTCTTGTGCTGACGCTGCTTCCAGAGGCAGTTTGGAACTCTGTAGTGAGTGTTGCAATCGAGGACTGGTGTCTTTACAAGCTTCAGCACTCTGCAGTCCCGTTCTATGAGCTTGTGTGGCCTACCACTTCACGGCTGAGCTGTTGTTCTCCTAGACGTTTCCACTTCACAATAACAGCACTTATAGTTGACCAGAGCAGCTCCAGCAGGGCATACATTTGACCAACTAACTTGTTGGAAAGGTGGCCTCCTATGACGGTGCCACATTGAATGTCACTGAAGGCCATTCTACTGGCATTGTTTGTCTATGGAGATTGCATGGCCGTGTGCTCAACTTTATACACCCGTCAGCAACGGGTGTGGCTGAAATAGCCAAATCCACTCATTTAAAGGGGTCTCCACATTTTTTTTATTACAGTGTAAGTTCCCGTTCTAATGCTCTTATATGTTGTGGGGAACAGATGATCATTGTTCCCTTAATAAAATGCACTATTTACTGGATTTATAAACATGAGGTTAACATGCTATGTATCCCATAGAACGCTCATGTCTGCCTTTGTTAAATTTAGCCGTTCTGTAAAGTTAAGACCAATTTCCACTCATCTCAGGTCATTTGAAAAAACATGGTTTTACCTTGACCACTACTTGGTGCTCCCTACTGTGCTAATTAGGGACTACACATTGGGCCATTCTCAGCTCGCAGGCTTCATGTCTTCCACCAGTTAATGACAACTTCCACCAATATTAGATTTTAAAAAAACATGAGCTGGCGCACACCCGGAATAGTAGTTTAGGTGGAGGTGCTGACTATCGTCCAATAAACTATCAAAATAAAGAAAGTCGCACACTCCATGTGTAATCTCCCAGCATCACGGGGGGTTGCCTTCCTCACAGGGGGTTGCCTTCCTCACAGGGGGGTTGCCTTCCTCACAGGGGGGTGCCTTCCTCACAGGGGGGTTGCCTTCCTCACAGGGGGAAACCTTCCTCACAGGGGGAAACCTTCCTCACAGGGGGAAGCCTTCCTCACAGGGGGAAGCCTTCCTCACAGGGGGTTGCCTTCCTCACAGGGGGTTGCCTTCCTCACAGGGGGTTGCCTTCCTCACAGGGGTTGCCTTCCTCACAGGGGGTTGCCTTCCTCACAGGGGGTTGCCTTCCTCACAGGGGGGTTGCCTTCCTCACAGGGGGTTGCCTTCCTCACAGGGGGTTGCCTTCCTCACAGGGGGTTGCCTTCCTCACAGGGGGGTTGCCTTCCTCACAGGGGGAAACCTTCCTCACAGGGGGTTGCCTTCCTCACAGGGGGTTGCCTTCCTCACAGGGGGTTGCCTTCCTCACAGGGGGTTGCCTTCCTCACAGGGGGTTGCCTTCCTCACAGGGGGTTGCCTTCCTCACAGGGGGAACCTTCTTCACAGGGGGTTGCCTTCCTCACAGGGGGTTGCCTTCCTCACAGGGGGGTTCCTCACAGGGGGTTGCCTTCCTCACAGGGGGGTTGCCTTCCTCACAGGGGGTTGCCTTCCTCACAGGGGGTTGCCTTCCTCACAGGGGGTTGCCTTCCTCACAGGGGGGTTGCCTTCCTCACAGGGGGGTTGCCTTCCTCACAGGGGGTTGCCTTCCTCACAGGGGGGTTGCCTTCCTCACAGGGGGGTTGCCTTCCTCACAGGGGGTTGCCTTCCTCACAGGGGGTTGCCTTCCTCACGGGGGGAAACCTTCCTCACGGGGGGAAACCTTCCTCACGGGGGGAAACCTTCCTCACGGGGGGAAACCTTCCTCACGGGGGAAACCTTCCTCACAGGGGGGTAGCCTTCCTCACAGGGGGTTGCCTTCCTCACAGGGGGGTTGCCTTCCTCACAGGGGGAACGTTGGTTAATACCCATTACATTGCTTGAAGAGTACACACGGAGTGTGCGACTTTATTTAGATCGTTTATAACTTCCACCAATATGACAACATCCAATCGTTTAAGAAGTTTAATTCAAGGAAACAAAGGTACATTTCACAACGCAGCGTTATTCAACATCCTGGCCACGTACACCCCAAACATTGATACATCTAAAAGGAATAAAACACCAGAAGGGAACGCTTTCTGGAAGCCCTCATTCCATCATATGGAATTCTCTTCTAAAACACTTTAAATGTTTATTTTGAAACTTTTTCCAAAGCCAGTGTGCTCTTCTCTTGGCCTGGCTGAAAGAAGACTTGCCTTTTTAGAACAGGTTTTCTTTTTGCATTGTTTTGGTGTCAACTTTTTCCAAAGTTTCATCAGAATTATCAGTTTTTTAAATATGAAGTTCCAAGGTTCCCCATCCCTGTGAAGACAGAAACAGCATTCAGTCATAATCGTAGGTACACAACAAGTATCCGAGCTTCAGATGACCAATGTATAATGCTGAGTGTAATGCTAGACCTGAAACAGGCCTACCTGCCTACCTGGGCTCAGACACTCGGCCTACCTGGGCTCAGACACTCGGCCTACCTGGGCTCAGACACTCGGCCTACCTGGGCTCAGACACTCGGCCTACCTGCCTACCTGGCTCAGACACTCGGCCTACCTGCCTACCTGGGCTCAGACACCCGGCCTACCTGGGCTCAGACACCCGGCCTACCTGGGCTCAGACACCCGGCCTACCTGGGCTCAGACACCCGGCCTACCTGGGCTCAGACACCCGGCCTACCTGGGCTCAGACACCCGGCCTACCTGGGCTCAGACACCCGGCCTACCTGGGCTCAGACACCCGGCCTACCTGGGCTCAGACACCCGGCCTACCTGGGCTCAGACACCCGGCCTACCTGGGCTCAGACACCCGGCCTACCTGGGCTCAGACACTCGGCCTACCTGGGCTCAGACACTCGGCCTACCTGGGCTCAGACACTCGGCCTACCTGGGCTCAGACACTCGGCCTACCTGGGCTCAGACACTCGGCCTACCTGGGCTCAGACACTCGGCCTACCTGGGCTCAGACACTCGGCCTACCTGGGCTCAGACACTCGGCCTACCTGGGCTCAGACACTCGGCCTACCTGGGCTCAGACACTCGGCCTACCTGGGCTCAGACACTCGGACCACCAGCAGAGTTGGGGACAGTCTTCTGGACTAATTCCTTGGCCTGGTGGGCCTGCAGCACAGCCACAGCCTCATCCACCTACCAGCAAAATCAACCAGGTTAATAACAGCATCACCTATTACCACAGCTACAAACTCATCTGTACACTACAACATTTCAAATCTGTCAGAGGGTTACACAGTTTCATCAAATGCTCTGACTACTTGGGCTCGCCTGGCTTCAAGGAATTTCTCCTGATGACACATTCTGGTCAGGAAGCAGAACTGACCTTAGAGCGGAGAGACTCGGGAGACTCCAGCATGTGAAGTAGTTCAGAGTTGTCTATCTCCAGCAGCATGCCAGTGATCTTCCCAGCCAGACTGGGGTGCATGTTCTGGATGCACGGGAACAAGCGCTCACCTGGGGACAAACAGGGTTTTAGTGTCCTGGCTCAGAAACAGGAGGGAGATTGACAGTGTGGTGGGTTGAATGGATGTTAAGCCCAATTTTATGCAGTTTTATAACGCAGTTTGCTTGATCTGAACGGCTTTAAAATGTCTGCATGTCAAATCTTAGTGAAAGACTTGCGACGAGACGGATTCCGTTAGCCAATAAGAGAACAATGCGCATTCTGTGTTTGCTGCAGTAATAGCAGGTGTAAAGTTGTGAAGTAAAAATACTTGAAAGAACTGAAGTAGTTTTTGGAGGCATCTGTACTTCACTATTTATATTTTTGACAACTTTTAATTATCTTTATGAATGTAGTAAAGTATGTACTTTTTACTCCATACTTTTCCCATGACACTCAAAAGTACATTTTGAATGCTTAGCAGGACAGGAAAATAGTCTAATTCACACACCAAAGAGAACATCCCTGGTCATCCCTACTGCCTCTGATCTGGAGGACTCAGTAAACAGAGAACATC